>NW_004797552.1:520509-521477 GCF_000002075.1 Aplysia californica
ATTATAATTATTATTATTATTATTATAATTATTATTATAATTATTATTATTATTATTATTATTATTATTATTATTATTATTATTGTTATTATTATCATATAACGTTCCAGCAGACAGATAGAGATCTTTCTCTCAGCTTTTCCTGTAGCTAGACGTTGCTTTTTGGATCTTTTTACAATTTAAAAAATCCACTCGGACTCTTGCCGCTCTGCCTGCCTCAGTTGTTTTTGGGCCCAAGTCAGTAAGTTTCTATGTTCTTTTCTTACCTTCTGTTAGGTGCTCCCCTTCTCTCTCTCTCTCTCTCTCTCTCTCTCTCTCTCTCTCTCTCTCTCTCTCTTCCTCTTCTTATCTTCTGTTACATCCCTCTCTTTTTTTTCTTACCTTCTGTTAGGTGCTCCCCTTCTTTTTCTGTCTCTCCCTTCCTCTTCTGTAACGCTCCCCCCACCGCCCCTCACCCCCACCCTCTTTCCTCCTCTTCTACCTTTCCTTCCAGTCGGAGACATTCGATTTTAAAAAACCCTCCCCTCACCGGAATCGAACTCATGACATCGACATGTCACGACAAAACACCTACTGCCTACACCACAGTCGCCAGTTACCCTTGCTGTACTCTCTCCTGTTAGTGGGACAAAGTCCATGGACAATTTTAGTCGTCTCGTGTTCGAAAAAAAAGGGGAAAAATCTTAGTGTTTTAAAAGTCCTAATAAGCTTAATTGGCCGTGATCCTTGTGAATAATTTACAGCTTTCGTGACACAATTTAGTTGATGGAGAGATAGACGGATGGATGGATGGATGGATCCGGAGGGGTGATGGATAGATGGATAGATGGATGGATGGATCCCGAGGTGTGGTAGATTGATAGATAGATGAGAGGATTTGCAAAACGAGAGGAAATTGGAGTCTCAGAATGGAAGAGAAAAAAAAGGAAAGAATCAAGAAAAAAGAAAAAGTGAGAGAGAGAGAGAGA
>NW_004797552.1:525898-527972 GCF_000002075.1 Aplysia californica
CTTCTTCTTCTTCTTCTTCTTCTTCTTCTTCTTCTTCTTCTTCTTCTTCTTCTCCTTCTTTTTCTTCTTAATAATAAAAATAAATAGCATAAGCTGCGCATTTCCATTTTCTAAAAAAATGCTCAAAGCGCATTACATCGCGAAAGACATCACAACTTTAAAAATAATCGACATGCGTATAAATTTATAACATTTCTGTTTATGTGAAAAAGATTCTATGAGAAAAACAGTCTCGCAGTGAGATTGGAAATGCGTTCAGTAACAATAATGCACAATGAAATAAACATTCCTGAACGGTCACAACAAAATCCTTTACTTCTTCTCCCAGGGCACATGGCTATTTTAGAGCCCAGCCATTTATTAACACAAAGTACAGTGTATGTGTTTTTACTCCCCCACTGGCACAATTTGAGCATGTACAGTTATTGGTATCGTCTTAAAGCTTGTTCACTTGTCTTTATTTGGATGAGAAAAGCATATATTAATCTTGAATACAGGTCGAGATATTTACGAAATAAGGAGGTGGGGGTCACATGTTTTCAGATGTAAAATTAGTGAGAAAATGGCCGCCAAAGGATAGTTATTTCATTAGCTTAAGAGTCCGTGGTAACTGAAAATTTACATTTTCTGCGCCTTTTATCATCGTTTTTCAGAAAAATCCACACAGAAATGAGTTCTTTAATGGGCATGAAAGGTGTTGAGCCAAAAAACAAAAATTTAATAAAAATTCACAAACCTGCGGGAAAATGCAAGTTTCTTCATTTTGATTATTTTGACGAGAGCCTAAATCCACCACGCTGCCTCACGTTTAGATCATGATTTAGGAGGCGGGCTTCCGACCCCACCTGTCTGGGCCAGTCCGGGATGAGACGGAAACAACATCCCAGAAGAACGACCCACATGCTCGATAGAACTTTTCATCCCCCTCATGAATCGAACTGCGATCCCATGGGTGAGACAGCGAGGTGCCTAACCGCTCCACCACAGACTACACCCATGGGGAGTGTGTGAGCACGTAAGTGCATCCCACACAAACGTGCACTTTCTCACCTCTAACTGTTAGCGCTTTTTTGTTTCGTTTAGTTTTGTTCTTTCTTTTTGGTAGTTTTTTTGTTTCGTTTAGTTTTGTTCTTTCTTTTTGGTAGTTTTTTGTGTTTTTTTGTTTTGTTCTTTCTTTTTTGGTAGTTTTTTGTTTTGTTTGTTTTTTACTCTTTTCCCAAACAGCATTTGCCAGCCATATAAAGGCGCAGTACGTCCAACGGAGAGAGAAATGATGTCGTACTCTGACAAAACGCCGTGGTTGGCGGGTGCTCTGGTGTGGTTTGCTCTTTCTTTCCTAGCTATCAAACATCTATCGTCCTTATCTCCCCTCCTTCTTTTTTGTGTTTGTTACTCTCTTGTAACACCTCTAATCTTCTGGCGCTCATAGGACCTTATGCAGTTGCGAGCGCCGTAAAACCTCTACTAAAACAAACAAAAAAGCAGTTTCGAGAACTCATCGATTTTCCGTTTTCTTGTATCATCTGTCGAGTAAAAGCAATGACATTTCTCTTCCTGGTGTGAGAAACAACCGTTAATGTACTCGGCGAAATAGTTGAAATATTATCAGAAAAACGGGGAAAAATGTGCTTTCTGAAAACTGCTGTAAATAAGAAAAAGGCAATTTTGTCAGCGTACGGCTGAAAATGATGTCGTAATTTCTGTGCAGATTGTGCCATTTCATCATGACATAGCATGAGAGAGCTGCAAGCAGGACTCACGCACAGCATGAGAAAGCTGCAAGCAGGACTCACGCAGAGCACTCTGATGAGGTCTAAAGGTTAAATGACTCGGAATGAGGGGTTGGGTACGTTTATTATAGGTAATATGAGGTGAAAGTCCAGAATCTGTGTTGGGTTTTTAAAAAATGTAATTATTTAAAACTGCTTGGTTGTCTTCGGCGTAAAAATTGTCTGTCCACATTGCTCTTTCTTTCATTTTCCCTCTCGCTCTTTTTTCTTTCTCTCTCTCTCTCTCTGATTTCTTCTCTCTCCATCTCTTTCTATCTCTCTCTCCCTCTCTCTCTCTCTCTCTC
>NW_004797552.1:531518-532735 GCF_000002075.1 Aplysia californica
TAAAAACAATCAGGAAACGACAAATGCAGTTTTTGGGACACCTGAATAGACATAAAGGTCTTGAACATCTGGCTCTCACTGGCAAAATTGAGGGCAAGCGAGGCAGGGGTAGGCCCAGAACAACATACTTAGGGAACCTAAACAAATGGGTAACTGGGAAAGATCAGGGAAACGTAGCTTTTTTGAGAGCATCCGAGCAAAGGAAAGAATGGGAAACCTTGATCGCCGATGTCTGTCGCAGATCTGGCACTGGATGATGATGATGATGATGATGACGTGTCGAGATGTTTGCGATTGAATGAGATGGGGTCGCCTAGTTTCAGAGGTAAAGTTAGTGAGAAAATGGCCGCCAAAGTTTGGATATTTACAAAGCCTCAGAGTCCGTGGGAGCTGACAATTTACGTTTTTAATGCCTTTAATCAACGTTTTTCAATATAGATCTAGAAATCTAGTTCACGCTGAAATGTCTTCTTAAATGGACACAAAAGGTGTTAAGCCAAAACAGAAAATTTCGGTAAAAAGTGCCAAATCAGCGGGAAATTGTCAATTTCTTTACTTCCCTTGTTTTCACAAGCGCACGATTTCACCACGCCGCCTCACATTCCGGGTATTTCCGCTCGTGAGCCTCCCCCTATCGTGTGTACACAGCTCTGTCGTCAAAGGGGAGGTAACTAGGGCTGGGCAATGAGTCGCTTTAGCAAAATCCGGATAATATGTCAGTGCACCTCTTTGCGATTAAATATGTTGAGAGCCCATTCGGTTAGTGGATTTGAACCACTTCGTAAAACTGGTTGGAACCACTTCAACAAATGGGTACACCCACTTCGGGAAACGGGTCAGGAAAGAGAGTTTAAGAATCTGAATTCGGATGATATTTCATTGAGAACGATCCGGTTTATATCCGGATTTTGCCCACCACTGGAGGTAACCCCTCGCAATCACTACAGGTAATATATTACTTGTATATTGAATCTATCAATCAAGCTGTGAGAGGGAGGGGAAGACACTAGCACAATTGTAAACCTAAACAATTGTTCGTAATACAGTAAAGATAGAGCAAATTTCCGAAGGAGTAAATGATGGAATAAATTATTGAAGGGATAAGAGAATGAATGACAAAGTAAAGTAAGAATGAATAAATTGGCAGAAGGTAGGAAGAATTGCATGAAAAGAAGGACGAGTGGCGAGGGGGCGTAAAGCATTGTCAATGAGAGAGA
>NW_004797552.1:533772-535098 GCF_000002075.1 Aplysia californica
GGGAGGAGGGGGGAGTAGGGGAGAGAATGCGAGGAGAGGTGGGGGCAGGGGGGGGAGAGAGCGGATTGTTGACAGGAAATGCCCCTCGTGTGACCCGCTCCTCTCAAAATAAACCTATCATTATCGACTTTGCTCGCCGGAACAGATTCCAGCGGCCTCCCAGAAAAGATGCGAGTCATAATATTCTTGTAATGTCACGTTTCGATGTTTTGTCTGACGAGACACCGAGGGAAAATGTGAGGCAGCGTGGTGGAATCAGGCTCTCATCAAAATAATCAAAGTGAAGAAACTTGCATTTTTCCGCAGGTTTGTGAATTTTTATTAAATTTTTGTTTTTGGGCTCAACACCTTTCATGCCTATTAAAGAACTCATTTCTGTGTGGATTTTTCTTAAAAACGTTGGTTAAAGGCATAAAAAAAGGAAATTTCCAGTTACCTCGGACTCTTAAGCTAAGGAAATAACTAATCTTTGGTGGCCATTTTCTCTTTAATTTTTTCTCTGAAAACAAGTGACCCCCACCTCCTTTTGCAAATATCTCGACTTGTATTCAAGATAAATGGATATTTTTTTCATCCAAATAAAGACAAGTGAACAAGCCGTAAGATAATACCTATAACTCTACATGTCCAAAAATTGACGCGAGCCTGATTCCACCACGCTGCCTCACAAATAATAAAACTACATATGGGGAGATTTATAAACTCTATTTGTGGTTAATTGGCGGGTGCTCTCGTGTGGTTTACTCTTTCTCTCCTATCCGACTTGTATCGTCCTTATCTCACCTTCTTCTTCTCTTTTCTTTGTATGTCACCGTCTAGTAACACCTCGAATCTTCAGCAGTTATTTATTATGATCTATTCGTGTTGCAAGCGCCAGAAAACTCTTGCTTATCTGAACTGCATGTCCAGGACTATTGGGATTGTTTTCATGGAGAATGTTTTTGGAGCGGGGTGTTTCAGCATGACAATGTATTATTTTATGTCTTTTCTCGTTGTGTGTATGCGTGAGTGCAAATAGATGAACTTTGTAACACCACTGCTTTAAGAATAAACTACCGAGACAAATTTCTTCCTGCGAGATGAATACATTTGTTGCATCGTCATTATCGTTGTCATTGTAATCACCGTTGTCATTAGCATTATCATTATCACCGTCATTATCATTTACATTGTCATTGTCACTAGCATTAATGGGTGGTAACAGGCCTTAAAATCCAAGCTTTGCTTCATTGTGGGGAATGTCGTATTGTACGTCTACTTGAGAGCTTTGATTTGAGAGAAATGATTGATGGGTGTTTCGGTAAAAGTCTACTAGAGGCCGCCCCG
>NW_004797552.1:535389-538436 GCF_000002075.1 Aplysia californica
GACAACAGTGACCCACACATGTACCCCCACACAGACTGGAGACAACAGTGACCCACACATGTACCCCCACACAGGCTGGAGACAACAGTGACCCACACATGTACCCCCACACAGACTGGAGACAACAGTGACCCACACATGTACCCCCACACAGACTGGAGACAACATAATGATGTGCGTGGGAGGTGAAATAAATTCCCATACCGCTCCCATCTGGTCGGGTCCGTCTGATAGGCTCACGTTTATATTATATACTGAGTCCGTCAATCATTCAGCTAATGAGAAAAGGAATGGATGAATAAAGAGATGAATAAACAAGAACGAGAAGCATGTGAGAGAAGAAAGGAATGCACAAAAGGACAAATATATGACCAGACAACGAAGAACGAAAAACAAAGGATGCTCCCGAATGTGTATAAACAGAACGAAAGACGCAGCAACAACAACACAAATAATAGATGGACGAGTGAAGAAAGAAATGAGGGGAGGGGCGGAAAGAAGGAATGAAGTAGAAGACATATTCTATAAAGACCCGAGGGTTTATTATGGCAGAGTTATTTCGGATCACTGTTCTCTGTTTTTTTCCGCTTTTCCAGCAGACATGTGGCAGCTCTTGTTGTGTTGATGAAATGAGGAGTCTTACGGTAAATGAGGCCGTGTCACGCCACGGGAAGACAGGATGCAAAGAGCACACAGGCTGTTGGGTTTTACTTTTAGGAAGAGTGGCCCAGCGGTTAGTGCGATCGTCTCCGAAGCGGAAAGTCTCATTTCGAGCCTCGGTTCGGACTCGGATTTTTTTTCGCCCCCTCCTGCCCACCCAGCAGTAATGGGTACCTGACTTTGAGTTGGGGAAGTAAAGGCGGCGTGGAAAGGAACTGGCCACCCTACCACAATATGCCGAAGGCATAGGAAGTTGTCTTACTAACGAGGCCATCCCCAATGTCCGGATCGGATGCGGGAAAAATGTTTAAGGAGTTTTACGGCACTTGTAACACAAATAGGTCATAAAAATGGCTAAGATTCGAGGTGTTTCTAGAGAGTAATGTGAAGAAGAAAAGAAGGAGAAGAGATGAGGACATAAATGTTTGATAGGATGCAACCCCACTAGAGTGAGCACCTGCCAACCACCCACATAGACTGTTTATATATGTGTCAACATTCTATTCAGGCCAACGGTTTGTGGGGGGTAAGTTTTTTTTACGGCGCTCGCAACTGCATAAAGTCATATGAGCGAGTGAGACAAATTAAACTTTTTCACTTGGTAGGAAATATTGAATTTTGCCCGGGTGGCGGCCGAAGCCTACTCTCATCGATTTTGGACCACCAGGGGATCTTTAACATACACAACCTGAATGAGAAGCGAACACCTTAACCCCTAGACCACGAGAGCCCCCAGGCCAACTTTAGAAAATCAGTAAAGTAGCAGAAGAAAGTTAAGGGCGCCTCATTAGCTCAGTTGGTAACATGCTGGACTAAAGAGCGGATGGCTCTGGTTCCAATCCCAGACTGAGTTGTCTTGAACCCGAGTCGCTTTGTGGAGTTTTTAAGGCTGTCAACCTATTTGACTCGGTCCTATCGTCCGGAGACGGATGTTGACATCGGAGGTCCGGCCTCTTGAATAACCTAACAGTGTTGATAGGGGAGTTAAACCCTCACACACGTGGCGTCGGTGGCCTAGTGGTTAGGCTCTCGGACTCGCAACCGTAAGGTCGTGGATTCGAATCCTGTCAGGGACCTGACGTTGTGTCCTTGGGAAAGGCACTTTACACGAGTTTTCCTCACTTCGCCCAGGTGGGAATGGGTACCCAGCTATAGACAGAGAAAGATATTGTCAGTTTGTTAGTGTTTGAGCGCTTAATCAGATGCTTGCACTGTATGCTTTCCGGGAAGCTGAGAATGTTTCTGAGTGTTCTATGGTCTGCTGGGGTAATAATATAGTGTAAAGAGCATAGAGCCTGCTGTCAAGCAGGGTTTTGCGCTATACAAATGCTATTTATTATTATTATTATTATTATTATTATTATTATTATTATTATTTAAGTCCATCCCTAACAATATTAATAGGGGCGTTAACACCACACTTTGACAACAACTGTAAATTAAACCTTAGAAGTTCTCTCCACCAGGGCAGTGCTACTGACTGAAGTTGTCTTTAAGCCATTCCCAAAGGGGGGATATTAACATGTTCTTATACACAGTAGAATTGTAAATGGGCTGATTTATCAATGTCATGCTCATACTGTGCGGAACAACATAGAGGGAACTGCTGCTTTTTTTCCCCTCATCCTTACTATCGTCATTTTTCCACCACGTCTTTTGTATGTTTGTCACTCTCTTGTGAACTGCAATCTCTGGGTTGCCTTGATAGTCGAAGAAGACTTAGTGATGTTGAGGCTAGAGAGGTGAGCAGAGTAAGCCTCCCCGTTTGGACTTTTTCTGTTGACATCCACCCATTGGCGCTCATATGACCTTATGCAGTTGCGAGTGCCGTAAAACCTTATTAAAGCAAACAAAACCAAACCCCCCCCACAAAAAACAGGAAGTGACAGAATCGCTGAGTCATTGACGTAAAGTTTCCCTGTGTCTCTATAACAAGGGATGGGGTGACACACAGGATTTGAACCGGAAGATATGGGAGGATGTGGTGTAGTTGTTTAGCAAATAAACCCTAACCTCTGAACTTGTTTACCAAATTAACCCTAACTTCTGAACTTGTTTACCAAATTAACCCTAACCTCTGAACTTCAAAGTTCGAATTCGAGGCGGTAAGTGGTTGTTTGGTTTTGTGTATGTTTGATTGTGTGTGTGTGTGTGTGTGTGTGTGTGTGTGTGTGTGTGTGTGTGTGTGCAGACCCGTGCGTGATTATAAGAGGGTGGATGATTCCTTTTTTAATTCCCTTCAAAAATGCATATTCCACGAGGGTGGCTCTTGGCGGTTTTTTTGGCTTTTGGGGGGGAGGGGGTTGAAGAGACGAGGATGGGGGATGGGTTTTCGTAATTGGATATGACACATAGACCTCCACTTGAAATAGCAAAGAACGGTCTCT
>NW_004797552.1:538630-539872 GCF_000002075.1 Aplysia californica
TCTGTGTGTGTGTGTGTGTGTGTGTGTGTGTGTGTGTGTGTGTGTGCGTGTATTGGAGTAAAGAGAAGTGCGGTGACTCAATAACCGTCATCTATTGTAACAGTAAAGTCAAACAGACGGAAACAACGAAGGAAAGAAAAGGGGAAATACCCACAAAGCAGCGACCTCTAGTGTTCTACCACCCACGATCCTGTCTCTCTGAGCCGGCAACATTTGTGGGGCAGCGTGGTGGAATCAGGCTCTCGTCAATTTTTGGGCAAATTGAGTTACTGGTATAATCTTAAAGCTTGTTCTGTTCATTTGTCTTGCTTTCAATGAAAAAATTACCCATCCATCTTCAATAGAAGTGGAGATATTTTGGATTGAAGGTGGTTGGGGTCACCTGATTTAAGAGGTAAAATTTATATTTTTGTGCCTTTAATCAACGTTTTCGGTGAAATCCTCAAAGGAATCTGTTTGTAAAAGGAAATAAAAGGTGTTGAGCCAAAAAACAAAAATTTGATGAAAATTGCAAAGCAGGGAGAAAACTGCTGTTTTCTTCGATTTCAGTATTTTGACGAGAGCCTGATTTCACCACGCTGACTCACATTTGGAGAAAACAAGTTAGTCTTAGTGCTTCCTGTCAAAGATGACTAACTCTCTTTCTGACAGGACCTGGAATTTCCTTCCTATTGTAACTCATACCACACGGAAGGTTCTTTAACGCTTGTGATTGCGCGCAACCCGTTAATGTTGTTACCCAGTTTTCTTCAGCATAAACTTACGTTTAATTCCGTTTCGAATTTAACCTTCCGTTATAAAAGAAACACTAAACTGAGAAGAAAGGAATAGTCTGAGAATTAAAAATACACTTTGATTAAAAATAAGATGGGTGGGTGGTTACTGGGTGTGGTGGTCTGGTATGGTTTGTTCCTTCTTTCCTATCAAACATCTGTCTTCCTTTTCTTGCACCATTCTTTCCTTTATGTTATGTTACTCTCTAGTAACACCTCTAATCTTCGGCACTGATATGAAGTATTTGTGCTGCAATTGCAGTAAAACTCTTACTAAAACTAAAACTGAAACAAAAAGTAAGCTGAATTCGCTGGGGTATCACAGATTCTTGTATTGACTGAAAACAACACATTGGCGCTATGTGCCAACAAAACTAGGTGCTAATAGAGAGTGACGATTTTGACAGCACAGACATGGCGGGTCACACTGACATTTTGCTGTAGGACGGGGGAGGGGGGGAGGAGGGAG
>NW_004797552.1:540782-542236 GCF_000002075.1 Aplysia californica
AATAAAGACAAGTGAACAAGCTTTAAGATAATACCATTAGCTCTACAAGCCCCAAAATTGACGAGAGCCTGATTCCACCACGCTGCCTCACATAATATACTGGTGGTCGGACTTGTCTGCCGACTTCTTTCCAACATTGCTGCTGTTGTTCTCTGATTGTAGCTGTGTTTATTAGTGCTGGGCGGTTAGGTTCCCGATTATTGAAAGCTAGGAATCGTAGGAATCGACGCCGAACCCAATGACTTACTTTCTAATGATGTGATTTCTTCCCGTGGGTACCTGGTTGGCTCCGAACATCTTCAGGATTCAGGATAACCTTGATTTCGGAACACTACGAAGCATCACCTCTTATTTTTCAAAAATAATTTGAATAAAAGAAGATTTTAATGATTAAAGTAACTGGTGACTTCTGGTTTACGTAAAGAGGAGTCGGAACTTTTCTTCCCTAGCATTAATCGTGGGAACCGGTTCCGGAATCGATCCTTTGCCCAGGTCTACTGTAGTGTTTATGCCCGCCGTCAACACAATTAAGATTATTTAGGGGGGGGGACTTCCTGGCTGAGAGGGGGGTACAACATTCCAGCAAAAAGATCTAGATAGGTCTACTCCATGAACGTTTCTCCCCACTCGGGATTCGAACTCTGATCTGGTGCGATAGCGAAGCGCCTAACCGTCCCACCACAGACGCCGGTATACACCCTTCGCCTATAAAGAGTTAACAAGAAATGTTACTAGTCAAGTCGATATCGTCACAACAGGGCTCTCCAGGGCTGGTTCATCACGTGACCTAATGTGCTTTGTGTCTGGGACGACGGCAGAAGATATTCGGAGACGTCTCCGGCGAGCACCCAGGAACTATTCGGAGACGTACTCCCGCACACAGATTCACTGCCTTTGGGGGGTATCAAACTGCATATTGTTTGCTGCAGATCACTCAATTAGCTACTAAAACTGTCGCAAATCAATCCTTTTCAAAAAAATGTCAAACTTAACGGCAAAATATCAAATTAAGGGTTAAAAAAGGGGGGCATCCTCCGATTCTTTAATTTTTTACATGATGTAGAGGCACAAAGCATTTTGATTGGTCTATCTCCGTCGGAGACATTTCCGAATGAATGCTGCGGGGACGACAGTCTCATAGTGCAGTCACGTGACAGGTGTCGTTGTCCCTGATTCCGACGGGAACGTTGACCTCACAGATCCAGCTCACCCACACACTCAACACCTTTCTCTGGCTTTGTCTCTGTCTCTGTCTCTGTCTGTCTGTCTGTCTGTATGTATGTCTTTCTGGATGTTTGGCTATCTGTTTGTCTCTTTTTCCTCTCTCTCCCTCTTAGTCTCTCTTCCTACCCAGCCCCCAAACTTCTGTGTGTGTCTGTGTGTGTGCGTGTGTATGAATGTGTGTGTATGTTTGTGTATGTGTACATGTGTGAGCATTGTGTTGATTATATATA
>NW_004797552.1:542356-544907 GCF_000002075.1 Aplysia californica
ATATATATATATCCCATGATATAACATTATTGTTATTAGCATTGTCAATAACATTGTCATTAGAAAAGCCTGTGTTCTGACGAACCGTCCATGTTCTGAATATAGACTGAGAAGATAGATCAATGTACAAGGATCAAAATGCCTAAAACTCTTTTTTACGTGGTGGAATGTAGTGCTGGGCGGCGAGGTTCCCTATTCTTGCAAGCTAGGAATCGTAGGAATCGACTCCGAACCCAATTACTAACTTTCTAATGATGTGATTTTTTTTCGATGGTTACCCGGTTGGCTCCAGACATCTTCGGGATTTAGGATGGCCTTGATTTTGGAACACTACAAAGCATCAACTTTTATTTTTCAAAAATAAATTCTAAAAAAAAAAGAGAAGATTTTTAATAATTAAGGTAACTGGTGACCATTGGTTTACGTAAAAAGGAGTCGACACTTTTCTTCCGTAGAATTAATCGTGGGAACCGGTTCCGGTTTCGATTCTTCGCCCAGCTCTAGTGGAATGTTTGAGGTGGCCAAGGTCCACCCAGATTTTCACCTCCAGCGGCCCCCAGGGGACTTCAGTTATTCACAGTCAGGTCCGGAGATCTAAGTACCCTACTTCTTTCTGTTGTCTTTCTTCTTCATCATCTCGCTCGACTCCGACCCTCTCCTGCTCATATTGTGCCGGAACAACATAGGGGGAACTGCTGCTTTTTTGTTCCTCATCCTTACTATCGTCATTTTTCCTCTACTTCTTTTGTACGACGTTTGTCACTCTCTTGTGAACAACTATTTCCGGGGTGCCTTGATAGTCTGCAGCAAGGCGAGTTGCCTGTAGGAGGGACATCCCGTGAGCTCTGAGGGTGTCTGCCGCAGATCCACTCCATCGTCGTCTTGGTCTTCCTCTGGCTCTCCAGCCAGAATATTTAATGTTGTAAGCTCTCAGAGCTGGATGGTTTGAGGGCATCCGCGTGAGGTGTCCGAACCACTTGACTTTTTGTTTTTCAATATGTGGTAGGACTGGTGTTGCTCTTAACGTGTCCCTTATGATTTCATTTTTAATTTTGTCTCTTCTTGTTTTGTCAACCTCTCTTCTAAAGCATTTCATCTCGCATGTGACCAGCTTCCTTGTTAGGGACCATGTCTGGCTCTGATATGTGAGGGTTGGTAGGAAAAGAGATTCTTAGTATATTCCAGCAGCCTTCAGTCTTCTGTCGGTGTCTTTGGTTCAGAGTCCAGCTCCTGCATCCATACAAAAGGATTGACTGTACTATATAGTACGTGTGGCCTGGCGAAGACATTGATGATTCTAGGAAATAGCAGGTCACAAGAGAGTGACAAACACACAAAACAAGTGGGGCAGAAATGACGATAGTAAGGATGAGGAAAGAAAAAGCAGCAGTTCCCCCTATGTTGTTCCGGCGCTGTATGATCATGACGTTGATAAATCCGCCCATTTACAATTCTACTGTGTTCTAATTTTTGTGATCACTGTTATATATTTCTGTTTGAAAGGACAGCTTCCATCTTGCAGAAAGTTACTTCAGATCTTGCGATCCTCCGTTTTGTCTCTGTGTCGCTGTTTGCATCTGGTGACTTATTGTATCCAGAAGGCTATTGAAGCGTCTTTGAAAGAACAGAATGCTTGCCCTCTCAGGGTTCAGAAAATCGATAAGAGAAGGCTTCGGCCGCCACCCGGGCAAAGTTCAACATTTCCTACCAACTGAAAATGTCTAATGTGTCCCGCGCACTCCTGTGACCCTATGCAGTTGCGAGCGTCATAAAACACTTTCCACAAAAAAAAAAAAGAGTTAAGGAACCTTTTCCGCCTGAGAAGGAGGTCGTGGGCCTGGGAACAGACCCCAATAACGGACAATCCAGCGCGCCACCATCATCAACTCTATATGTGTACACACACACACACACACACACACACACACACACACACACACACACACACACCACAATAATACGACACAGTACACCAGCTGCTCGCCAGAAATAATGAGAATCTTGCGTAACTTCCGGAGTTTTGTTATGGCTATCTGCGTGGTAGGAGCGCTGATGTAATCATCTTGTGGTGAGTAAGGAAATGTCAACTTCTGTTCCCTTTTGAAAATAATCTTACTTGTATTAGGCCTGTGAAATGAGTTCGCGTATGTTTATAATGAATACGTTTTCTGGAACATTCTTTTGGTTTGTTTGTTTGTTTGTGTGTTTTGTTTCGTGTTTTTGAATCGAAGGCAGACGACAGTAGTAGCGTTTTGAGTGGGGGAGGGTGGGCTGTCTTGACATTCGTCTAAATCTGTGCTTGTCAGCTTTTTTATAGATAGCCCCATTTTTGTCTCCTAAACTTGTCCTACCACCCACCTAGCTATAATTTGTTCATGTTTTTCTCAGCAGAATATTAAATAACACCTGGCTCTCCCCGGGTCATCCCAACTGTGTGAGTGACGTCATCAATGTGTGCGAGGGTGTCTGGTTAAGCTTTGTGGGATTGTCTGTACTCAAAGATGTACTGGAGAGAGAGAGAGAGAGAGAGAGAGAGAGAGAGAGAGAGAGA
>NW_004797552.1:545007-547962 GCF_000002075.1 Aplysia californica
GGGGGGGGGAGTAAAAACGCGGACAGTCAGACATGAAAAAGAGAGTATCCAACACTTCAAGGTAGTACCGACGTGAATGTTTCCTCCAGCTTCATATCACAGGTAGACGATTGGCACCCTGTGTCAGGATATCATGTAATCTGTGGGAGTTGTGATCACACCCTCCATTTTCCATTCCCCCCCCCTCCTTCTATCTCCCTTCTCCTTACTCGACGCCAAACTTCTATTAGTACATCGCTCCTTAATAACAGAGATACCTCCATGTTTACTTAGATCAAATAATATGAATTAATCTAAAAATAATCTTGGAAAGGCTCTCTCTACATAATGATAAAGTTCAAACGTCTGTCTGACAGAAAAATCTTGGAAGATTTCCGATAATCCCGAGCTGTTCATGGAAATTGACCCACAGGAGGTCAGATATTGATAAGGAGATCCGCCCTTGTTAAGCTGTTACGATAGAGGACAGAGGAAGTGACCCCTGTGTGCCTCAGGTAGAAATGTCCCGGGAGGGGAGGGAGAGAGAGAGAGAGAGAGAGAGAGAGAGAGAGAGAGAGAGAGAGAGAAAGGATTACTATAGGAGCTGTGCGCTGCATATGTTCTTTGTATTATTGCACAGCGCATTGAGCACTACTTTGTGGAAATGCGCTATATAAATGCAATTTATTTATTTATTTATTAGGTGTATGTTTGTGTGTGTGTATGTGTGTGTGTTTGCTTGTTTTGTTTTTTGTTTTTGTTGTTTTGTGTGTGTATGTGTGTGCGTATGTGTGTGTGAGTGTGTATGTGTGTGTGTATGTATGTAAGTGTGTTTGTTCGCGTGTTTCTGTGAGCTAATTTATAAGTACGTGTTCGCATTCGTGTGCAAATGTGTCGGGGTGTACTTTAGTGTCGTGTGTGTGAGAGGGTTTGGTCAATGTAATTATGATGAATGAGAGCATTGACCCACCTGTATTACCTGTATTCCCTGTCCTGGGCAACAACGTCATTGCACACCGGACAGGTCCATAAGTGCTCAGTTCCCCCCAGCACCAAAGCCCGCAAGGTATCCATACTGATTGTTCCGGTGGCTGTCTGATGATGGCGACGTCTTTCCTTTCCAGATAATCGTTCCTTTCTTCCTTCTCCCCTCTCTATCCCCATTTCCCGCATCCTAAAGATTGCGTGGTGTTCTGCTGTCTCCTTGTCTTCTTCATCCCGCAACTTTTTCTCCAGTGTCTTCAACACTTTTCCCTTGTCAAATTTCACCTCACCATCACCCACATGTACCTCCTGTGTGTGAGAGAGGCAGAGGAAGGGAAGGAGCCAGCAATACGAATGCCTCCGTCTCTAGATGTTACATCGACCAAACAGTAACCATTAGGTAGGACTAGTACACTTCTTACAGTCACGTTGTAGCAAAGTTACCTAAGAAATGACAACCCTCCAAGTACGCCAAACCGGTGTCTGTGTGTGGTGTAGCGGTCACACGCTTCGCCGTCGCATGCAAGAGACCAGAGTTCGATTCCTGAGAGGGGAGAAATTTTTATCCTGGCATCTCGGTCTTTTTATTGGGATGTTGTACGCTAAGGTATAGAATAAAAGGCGGGGGGGGGTGGAATAAACGGGGTGGGGTGGGGTGGCACATTCAACCTCATACCCCTGTACTGTTAGGAACAAATCTGTTTTATTTTTCCTTCAGTAAATAAAAGAACAAGAGGTCAGGAAATTTTAGTAAGTTACTGTGACAACTTTCCCCACTAAGGAACAAACCAGTTTCATTAAAAATAAATTGATATAATGTTTCACATCATCGTCTGCCGTGGCAAGCTGGAAAATAATAAACAGGGGGTATCGAATACGGAGCGGGGGGAGGGTGCGCATAAAAAAACCCTGAAAATTAATAAGCGGGGTGGGGGGGGTTTATTCGATACCATGGAGTTTCTCTCTCAGCCCGGGTTAGCCCTGTAAGGCTGGGACGGGAGTCCACCTCTTAAAGGTTTTTAATTGTGTTGATAATCATCATCCAGTGCCAGATCTGCGACAGACATCGGCGATCATGATTCTCCATCCATTCCTTTGCTCGGATGCTTTTTTTAAAAAAAAGCTATGTTTTCCTCTTCTTTCCCCGTTACCCATTTGTTTAGGTTCCCTAAGTATGTTGTTCTGGGCCTACCCCTGCCTCGCTTGCCCTCAATTTTGCCAGTGAGAACTAGATGTTCAAGACCCTTATGTCTATTCAGGTGTCCCAAAAACTGCATGTGTCGTTTCCTGATTGTTTTTAACATTGAGTGTCCCACGTGGGCTTCATCAAGCACTACCTCATTTGATTTCTTTTCCTTCCACGACACTCTTAGCAGTCTCCTAAGAAACCACATTTCTGTTGCTTCTTTTTTATTTTCACTGTCTTTAGTGATTGTCCAGCATTCACAGCCATATAGAAAGGTTGACCAAACATAGCATTTCAGAACTTTCATTTTGGTGTTCATTGAGATGTTTCTATTTTTCAGGATTGGATTCATAAATTGTGTTGATAGTGATGTAAAAACAACTACATCTAAAAAAGAGAAAAAAGGTGCCGCCAATGTTACGCCAGACATAGATCTAGATGAAATACGAAGCTGGACAAACTAGCGTCATCCTCCTACTCGTGGGAAATGAACGTGTCAACTTTAGTTAATCACAAGAATTGTGCTCGGAGACCGCAGACCTTGTTACAGCATTGCTGGTTTTTTCTCGCTCTTTTTCTTCCAACATTGACGTTCCAACTAACCTATGGGTGGGTGTAAAGGAGGTGAGGGGGTGGGGGCAGAAAGTGGAAATGAAAGCAGACAACAGAACATTGCTAGAAAGTAGGAAAGGTGGTGAAAGGAGACAATCTTAGAGAAGAAATTTTTTTCGGTCGCTACCCGGATTCGAACCCGGGACCTTTTGAATGAGAGGCCAACACCTTAACCTCTAGGCCACGAGAGCCCC
>NW_004797552.1:549146-549951 GCF_000002075.1 Aplysia californica
CCCCCCCCCCCCCCCTCCCGGATCACCAGATTGTCAAGACACATTAATGGACGTGACAAGATGCTTCACAGTGTTGTCGGGTGACACATTGTTTCACATGAGCGAGTGTAGTCAGTTACATCTCAAATGTAAAGACCATTGACTTCATTCGCTGCGATTTTTTTTTTAAAGTCTTGTTTCCTTCTTTGGCAAGAAATTCGGCTGCGCTGAATACATCAATTCGTAAATGTTCGCCATAGAATATACCACAAAATTCATCACATAGACATCTAAGTGTTGTAAAGGTTGATGTCATGTACGTCCTAAAGATCTGTGAGGACTTCAATGGTTTAGCGTGTGTTATGCCGTTCAGCCACAGACGTATCATCATACCATAGGCGTTGGGAGTGGGAGGGGGAGGGGAGGTATTCTGGTGTGGTTTGCTCCTTTTTTCATCTCAAACATCTATCGTCATTATCTCTCTTCCTTCTTTTCTTTGCATGTCACTCTCTAGTAACACCTCTAATCTCCGTCACTTATATACCTAATTATGATCATCATCATCCGGTGCCTTGCCGACTGGCGTGGGCGATCATGGACCTCCACTTCACTCTGTCTTGCGTTGCAGCAAAGGTGTCTGTCGTTCTTGCTGCTCCCAGCCATGTTGTCAACTTGTCCAGTATCTCTTCCCTCTGTCTGCCTCTGCCTCTCTTTCCATCAAACTTGCCTGGTGTTACAATATTCCCCAATGCTCCTTTCTGCATTGTGTGTTATGATACAAGTGCCTTAAAACTCTTATAAAATCTTAATCTCGCCCCCCCCCCCC
>NW_004797552.1:552489-553710 GCF_000002075.1 Aplysia californica
GGGGTGTAGAACATCGTTATTTTAGTGTGTATTGTAGTCTCCATCTAGCGGGGAGAATTGAACGTCATTGTTTTAGTGCAAGTTAGGTCATATAAGTACCGATGATTAGAGGTGTTTATACTCGAGAGTAACATGTAAATGTAAGGAGAAGGAGGATAGAAGTTTGATAGGAGAGAAAGGGGAGAGTTAAGGATGGTAGATGGTTAATGGGAAAGAAGGTTTTATTTTTAGTAAGAGTTATATGAGCACGTGAAACAGAAGTTGGTTGCATCCACAGCAATTCACAGCGCGGCGTGTGGAAAGAAGAAGAAAAAAAAGAGCTAGGGACGATAGATGTCTGATATAAGAGAAGGATGATGAATGTATGGTTGCTATGAAAGAAGGAAGTGAGATAAGGACGGTAGATGTTTGAATATGAAAGAAGGAGGAGAGATAAGGACGAGAAATGCTTGATAATATGAAAGAAGGAGTAGAGATAAGGACAATAGATGTTTGATAGGAAAGAAGGAGGAGAGATAAGGACGATAGAAAGTTTTGTAGAAGAGAAGGAGGAGAGATAAGAACAATAAATGTTGAGAGATAAGGGCGATAGACGTTTGAAAGAAGAGAAGGAGAGAGATAAGGGCGATAGATGTTTGATAGAAAAGGAGGGGGACAAATAAGGACGACAGATCTTTGATAGGCGAGAAAGACTCCCCCCCCCCCCCCTCCCCCCCCCCCCCCAAGAGAGATTATAAAAAGAGAGGTAGATCACGGGAAGAAGTAGTCTAGGCAGGGCGTGACGTCACCTGTATTCTATCGTCTGAGAACCACAGAAGCAGTGACGTGGTGTTGGTGACGTCATCGTAGTGCCAGTAGAGCCCCCTGGTGGCGAAGATGGGCATGTAACAACCGACAGTGAGCAGACACATGAGAAACACGGCCACCAACATCCGGCGGGCCGTGATCAAAGATTTCACCTGTCGGGGGAAAAGTACAGAAAAGTACACTGATAGAAAGATTGTGTTTGTTCAGCAGGATGCAAGTTTTTTTCTGTCTGTCTTTCTTTCCTTCTCTCTGTCTTTGTCTCTGTCCCTGTCTGTCTGTCTGTCTGTCTGTCTTTCTTTCTGTCTCTCTGTCTTTGTGTCTGTCTCTCTGTCTCTGTCTCTCTTTCTCTCTCTGTGTCTCTCTCTCTCTTTCTCTCTCTCTCTTTCTCTCTCTCTCTCTCTCTCTCTCTCTCTC
>NW_004797552.1:557378-559602 GCF_000002075.1 Aplysia californica
TGGGGGGGGGGAGAGAGAGAGAGAGAGACGGACACATAGAAGTTATCTGAGGGAGTGTTGAAAAAGGGAGAGGACGGGGAGTGGATTATGGGAGCGGAAGTAAGATGCAGAGATTTACTCGTTTCAGGAACCAAAGGAATGAAATCTGTTAAAAAGGAGAGAAGGAGAGAGGGGAGGAGAATGCGGGTGGATGAGGAACGGCGGGGAGGGGGGGTAAATAAAGAGATTATTTTAAGTTTTATGAAGGGTTAAAGAAAGCAGAAGCGAATAAAACAAGCAACAAAAAGGAGTGGTGGATATGAAGAAATAAAAGTAAGGAACAGCGTCCGCCTCGGGATTTGAACCACTGCCATTCACTTTGTTTTCAGTTTTGTTTTATTTAGTTAGAGTTTTACGGCATTTGCAACATAATTAGGTCCTATAAGTGCCAAAGATTTGAGGTTTGACTAGAATGTAACATTAAAAGAAAAAATTTTTAAAGAGGAGAGGTAAGGGCGATTGGTGTTTGGTAGAAAAGAAGGAGCAAACTACACCAGGGCACCCGATAACCGCCCACTACAGGAGAGAGTAACCGTCAGAGAAAAAGAGGAGGAGAGATTAGGACGATAGACGTTTGATAGAAAAGAAGGAGGAGCAAACCACACCAGGGCTCCCGCCCACTACCCTCCACCCACTCCGAAGTCTGGCACGATAAGCTAGGGGCGCGCCCTGTGAGCAAGAATCTATCTCGGAAGTGGTTTGAGGGAGTGCTGTTTGTTTTAGTAGAGGGTTTTACGGCGCTCGCAACTGCGTAAGGTCATATGAGCGCCAAGGGGGTGGATGTCAACAGAGAAGTCTTTACAGGAAATCAGACTTACTCTGCTCACCTCTTTAGCCTCAACAGCACAAAGTCTGCTTCGACTATCAAGGTACCCCGGAAACAGCAGTTCACAAGAGAGTGACAAAAATACAAAAGAAGTAGAAGAAACATGACGATAGTAAGAATGAGGAAAGAAAAAGCAGCAGTTCCCTCTATGTTGTTCCGGCACAGTATGAGCGTAACATTGACAAATCAGCCCATTTACAATTCTACTGTACATAAGAACATGTTAATATCCCCCCTCCCCTTTCATCATCATCATCCGGTGCCTTGCCGACTGGCGTGGGCGATCATGGACCTCCGCTTCCCTTTGGGAATGGCCTAAAGATATGAGGAGAGATTAGGACGACAGATGTTTGATAGAAAAGAAGGAGGAGCAAGCTACAGCAGGACATCCGCCCACCACCCATGCTAACCACACTGCAGTCTGGCACGATAAGCTAGGTGCGCACCCTGTGAGCAAGAATCAGTCTCGAAAGTGGACCACTACAGCGCATTACGGTAAAGGAACAGAAGAGTCATAGCCTTGTTGAAAACGCATCATCATCATCTGGTGCCTTGCCGACTGGCGTGGGCGACCATGGACCTCCACTTCACTCTGTCTTGCCTTGCAGCGATGGTGTCTGTTGTTCTTGCTGCTCCTAGCCATGTTGTCATCTTGTCCAGTATCTTTTCCCTCTGTCTGTCTCTGCCTCTCTTTTCTCATAGCCTTCCATTAAATAACAATCTCTATGAGTGGAAATTCATAAATTCACCCTTATGTGAAAGGTATAACTCTCATAAAATTGAAGAAGAATTTCACTTTATTTTCTATTGTCCATACTATCAAAGGAAATAATTGTTGATTCCTCCCAGCATGATTCGGCCCAGTGACAGAAATATGCAATGTCTGACCCATGATAAGAGATATGTGCACAACCTGTACTTTCTCATAATATAGATACTTTGTTTAACCCTATCTTGGGGTCATTTTGTACCCCCGGGGTTGTATTCTTCACATTTTAGAATACTTCTACGGCTAAGATCTCTGTGAAACTCAGTATTTCTCAAAAAATCATTTTGACAGACTGCTATGCAAAGCGTACTGGTCGGATTAACGAGTAAATTTCCTCTTTGGAAAGTGGTGGCACAGAGTTCCCCACTTCGTATGGATACGATAGTAAAACGCGACGTACGGATAGGGTTAAGTGGTGGCACAGAGTTCCCCACGTCGTATGGATACGATAGTAAAACACGACGTACGGATAGGGTTAAGAAAATAAGTGTTTATAATAATGATGTGATGTGGGATTATGGCCTCAACACTGAATAAACTGACTTCTTCCCCCCAGCAGTAAGGCACATCGTGTACAGTCAGTCTAGAGT
>NW_004797552.1:561556-563252 GCF_000002075.1 Aplysia californica
CCCCGGAAATTTCTGGCTGAGCCCCTGCAACGACACTCTGTATTGTTCTACTTTTAGCATAGATCTAGTACCGTGCTTGTTATAAAAAGTGTGCGGAGTTGAGTTTAATGAGTAATTAATTACTAATGGTTATATAGACAGCACCTCTTTATACTTGTCGCATAATATGCACGAAAATTGAGATTTTTTAAAGGTCTTTTAGAATTTAGAGGTACAAGCATAAAAATCAGAGAGATTTGTCACTTAGAGTCAGCGTAATAAGGGCGACAAGCTGTCCGGACTATAGATCTAGTATTTTTTTTTTAAGACAACATCATTTTTTTCAACTTTTAAAATGTCATTAAAAGATTTCGCAGGCACATGCAAACAATACGGCAGATAAAGAAACTGCAATTTTTAAATATTTTTTTTGTAATTTGTCAAAAATGTGGGCTTAATAAATTCATGTGAAGAGTTGGCCGACGATAATCTACTCTAACATGTAATATAACCAAAGATACTATACCGTAGCCTGTACTATCTTTGCTCTAACCTCATTGGGAATGGTCGTTCTTCACAACAACAGTGGGGGTCGCGCTGTTTTATGGCAGTATAAAAAAGGTAGCATGATGTTGTTGTTAATTATTATTATTATTTAGTTTAAGTTTTAGTAAGAGTTTTACGGCACTTCCAACACAATAAGGTCATATAAGTGCCGAATTATTATTATTTAGTAGAGGTTTTACGGCACTCACAACTGCATAAGGTCATATGAGCGCCAAGGGGTGGATGTCAACAGAGAAGTCTTTACAGGGAATCAGGCTTACTCTGCTCATCTCTCTAGCTTCAACAGCACAAAGTCTGTTTCGACTTTCAAGGCACCCTGGAAATAGCGGGTCACAAGAGTGTGACAAACATACAAAGAAAGTAGAGGAAAAACGACAATAGTAAGGATTAGGAAAGAAAACGCAGCAGTTCCCTGCTGCAGATCAGGCACAGTTATGAGCGTGACAGGAATCAGCCCATTTACAATTCTACTGTGCATGAACAAGAAATGTCCCCGCTTTGGGAATGGCCTAAAGACAGACACTACAGTCAGTGGCACCGCCCCGGGGGTTGTTGTTATTAATAGAGATTGTTTACGTTCAATTCTGTTTTCATTTTCTGAAACTTCAAAAAGCAGGCAACAACTCGTGTACTATGAAATATGCACATTCGTGTATCTGAATTATTATGTATTAATATGGTGGGGAATATGTCGCCACTTTTGTCTTCGGCCTTGTTGATCGAGGAAGTGGGAGGGGGGGTGCACGTTTAGGCCTTAAAGAGGTAACATGTTGGAAAACAGAAAAGAAGATTGACAGATGGAGAATTTGAGAAGTGAAGAGAAGATTGACAGATGGAGAAATTTGAGAAGTGAAGAGAAGGTTGACAGATGGAGGTATCTGAGAAGTGAAGAGAAGATTAACTGATGGAAAGATTTAAAAACTGAAAAGAAGATTGACAGATGGAGGTATCTGAGAAATGAAGAGGACATTGAAAGAAGGAGAGACAGGTGACTTGTCAGACAGACAGGTTGTTTGGCACACACAAAACAGAATTGGAAATGTAGACGGCAGGGAGACAGACACACTTGTAAAGGATGTTTGTCCACACACAAACACTCAGAGAGAGAGAGAGAGAGAGAGAGAGAGAGAGAGAGAGAGAGAGAGAGAGA
>NW_004797552.1:564081-565735 GCF_000002075.1 Aplysia californica
GCTTAACACCTTTCATGCCCATTAAAGAACTCATTTCTGTGTGGATTTTTCTGAAAAACGTTGATTAAAGGTTAAAAAAAAAATGTAAATTTGCAGTTACCACGGACTCTTCAGCTAAGGAAATAACTAATCTTTGGCGGCCATTTTCTTCCTAATTTTACCTCTGAAAATAACCCACCTCCTTTCGCAAATATCTCCACCCGTATTCAAGAGAAATGGATATTTTTTTATTCAAATAAAGACAATGCCCAAAAATTGACGAGAGCCTGATTCCACCACGCTGCCTCACATTAGCTAAACGTACAGTTCTTAATACTAATATCATTATGATGATCACAGTCTGTATACTACTATCTCTTTTCAGGACAAACGGGCTAACCCAGATTTCGGGTGTTTCCAGAAATCTTGACCAACACCAAAAGTGGGCATTGCCCTACCTATAGGAGAAGTTTGGTTCATTGGTGTGTATATTTGTTTGGTTATAGAGAAAACTCTCCTTGTCTTTAAAGAAGCTGAAAAAGGGGCAAAAACTTTACCTTCGATTTTCTCAAAACAGCATTTTTCGGGATAGCCCCTTTGTGCTTAAAAGCGACAATACAGGCTCTCTGGTGTGAGGACTCACGACAAGGGAGACTATACAACATGACGCTTGAAGGAAATGACTGGATGACTTTACTGCATAAGGTTATATGAGCGCCAAGGGGTGGATGTCAACAGAGAGGTCCAAACGAGGAATCAGACTTACTCTTCACCTCTCAAGCTTTAACAGTACATTTCTACTGTGCCTAAGAACCTGTCAATACCCCCCCCCCCCCCAACTTTGGGAATGGCCGAAAGACACTTTGTATATACCACTAGTCATACTAGAGAACCAAAAGGCCATCTCCAACACTTTGAAACCATAGAGCGTGGACCGTTGGTTTCAAATTCCATCCATTATTCAGACATTTCGTAGCCTACTAACAGAAACGACCTTTAATGTCAGAACAGGATGTGAAATGTGAAAACAGAAAGCTACAAAGATCATAAAATATTTATGTATTATAAATGGCGTTGGCGCCATTTCCGTTTTATAATGTATGTATTATAAATGGCGTTGGCGCCATTTCCGTTTTATATTATTATTGTTATTCCTTGATGTTCTTTTCGTAATTACTGACGCCAGAAAAGATTGCGTAGAAGCAAACATAGTCATTGACCTCCATGTGAATGTTACAACAATAAAGATGTAATAGTTTCCCATCATGGGTACGCTAATCGTTGTCATAGCAACAGTCGTGTCTCAAATTACCTGAAATAATCATTACAACTTGTGAACAATTTCTAGTTCGGTTGGAGAAGCAAAGAGATTTTGTTTTAATAATAAAAATAACAATTAATTTTTTAAAATAAAAAAATACGGGGCTATTGTTTATGGGTCACAACAGTGATAGTGAGTGGTTGGCGGGTGCTCTATTTGGCATAGTTTACTCTTCTTTCCTGTCAAACGTCTATCGTCCTTTTCTCTTCTTTGTCGGCGTCGGTGGCCTAGTGGTTAGACTACCGGACTCGTAATCATGAGATTGTGGGTTCGGGGGTTCGAGCCTCAGCTCGGTCCGACGTTGTGTCCTTGGGAAAGGCACTTTACACGAACTTCCCACTTGGCTCGGTCCTA
>NW_004797552.1:566286-573681 GCF_000002075.1 Aplysia californica
TGACTCGTAATCGTGAGGTTGCAAGTTTAAGGGTGCGAGCCGCGGGCCCGACGTTGTGTCCTTGGGAAAGGCACTTTACATGAATTTTCATCACTTCATCCAGGTGGAAATGGGTACCCGGCCATAGACAGCGAAAGATCTTGTCAGTATGTTAGTGTTTTAAGCGCCTATAAATGGCCGCTTGCACTGTATGCTTCACAGGAAGTTGAGGTTGTTTCAGAATGCTCTCAGGTCTGCTGGGGTAATATTATAGATTGTAAAGCGCATAGAGCTTGCTGTTGAGCTGGGAGTTGCACTATGCAAGTGCTCTCTATTTTTATGAACTGTTGTCACTGTTATTGAGCAAGGAGATAGGACAAGAAAGCACTGAGGTCGGGATGATACCAACCGAGCAAACAGTAAACCCTCGAGGCACAGATCACAGGGGAAGAATGAACGGAGATTGTGAAATTTGTCCATAGTTAACCCTATCCGTACGTCGTGTTTTACTATCGTATACATACGACGTGGCGAACTCTGTGCCACCACTTTCCAAAGAGGAAATTTACTCGTTAATCCGATCAGTACGCTTTGCATAGCAGTCTGTCAAAATGATTTTTTGAGAAATACTGAAAGTTTCAACGCGATCTTCGTACTAGAAGTATTCTAAAATGTGAAGAATACAACCCCGGGGTACAAAATGACCCCAGGCCATACGGATAGGGTTAAAGAAGATTTTTGTGTCTACTTTGAGATAATAATATAATGAATCCGCTTCTATGTATTGCTGGTGGTTTCGAAAAAGTGTGAAATCTATAAGTGTCGTGACTTGGTGGAATCAGGCGCTCGTCAATTTTTGAACATATGAGGTTGTTGTTATCGTCTTAAAGTCTTTTCATGTGCCTTCCTTTTGGTGAAAAAAGATCCATCTATGTTGAACAGAAGTCGAAATACTTGCGATGGAAGGAGGTGAGGGTCGCCTGGTTTCAGAGGTAAGATTAGCGAGAAAATGGCCGCTAAAGTTTGGTTACTTCCATAGCCTGGAATTCCTTGGAAACTAAAAATTTACATTTTGTGTGCCTCAAATCAATGTTTTTTAAAGTAAAATCCACACAAAATTGTGTTTTTAAATATACAGTCAAACCTGGCCTGACGGCCACCTCTATAAGACGGCCACCTGTACAAACGGCCACTTTCCATTTCCCCCCTTGCGTTTTTTCTATATAATTTAACTGTGTAAAACGGCCACCTGTCCAACGCAGCCGCGGCCACCATATTTTAACACACAACCCCTATCACACAAAGCAAAAACACCTGTCTTAGACGGCCACCTTAGTCAAGACTCCATTACGTTTTGTCATAAATTGTGCATTGGCCCCTGGCGTTGTGGGCGAGCCGTCATAATTCAATCACCTGTCGTTGTTGTTAGGTAGTCCCTCCAACCGATCATGTTGCGTAGGCCCCTCCCACTGTTGACCTATAGTCTAGCTACCAAATTTCAGCTGCTGGTGAGGTTAGCCTGTGATCCCTCACAACCCATAAGCCCCGCCCACAACTCATACACAAATCGTAAGTGAGATGAGTGGTCACTGTTTACCCAGTCTGTAACAAAGTAACAAAGGACGTCAACATGAACTTGTGACAGAAGCGTCGCTTGTCCTTCGAGTGGTGGCGACCCATGTGTTTGTTTTAACATGGCACTCGGTTTTCCTTGTCTGATACATTTCGATTTATTGTCACCCTTGTGCAAAATCAGCAACAAAATAAAAATTACAAACAAGATACAAACCAACAACAACAACAACAACAAAAACAACAACAATACGGCTATTTTTGATTGAGACCTCAGATGGGAATGGTTTGTTTTCTTCATCTTGATTAGTCCTGCCTAAGACGACCACCTGTCTTATACGGCCACTTTTCTCCTTGACAATGGGTGGCCGTCTTACACAGGTTTGACTGTATATACATAAAAGATGTTGAGCTAAAGAAAGAACATTAGAAAAGAATTGACTTCTGACGAACAAAACCTGACAATTTCTTTGATTTCGTTATTTTGACGAGCACCTGATTCCACTACGACGCCACTCGCAGTGAGTGAAGGAGTGAAGGAGTGAAGGAGTGAAGGAGTGAAGGAGTGAAGGAGTGAAGGAGTGAAGGAGTGAAGGAGTGAAGGAGTGAAGGAGTGAAGGAGTGGCTCCTTCAGGAAGCTTTGGGCCCGTTTAAAAGAATTCCCGTCAGATTGGTCTTGGGAATTGAAAAGAAACAAAAAACGACAAGCCCTAATATGTGGATCTAGATCTTTTCCAGTAAAGATAGAGCGGGAATTACGACAAGGCTTCCAGAGGGCTAAGTAAGTAGGGGCTTCCAGGAGCTCAAGAGACCTATCAGTAGAGAGAGGGGGGGGGGACCCATCAGTAGAGAGAGGGGGGGGGGAATAACAGTAATTGGAGGGAGGGAAACACGCGGAAGTTATCATAGTGATCATCTAGAGCTCAGTGCCTTGTTAGCTATAGATCTAGCAGTTCTTTCAAGAAACCGGTGTGAAAAAGAAAAAAAGAAGAATGGGATTTTTGGCGCATAGGACTCTCATAAAGTGTTCTCCGTTTATTTATTTATTGTATTTTATTATTGTATTTTATTTATTTTTTATTTATTTTTTATTTATTTATTTATTTATGTACTATTTTTTTATTTATTCATTTCATTTATTCATTTACAAGCAGGCGAGAGGCTTAACGAAACCTCAACTGTCCTTCTGAGCTTGGAAACCGAGGAAAACTAAGAGAGATAAACAAAGAGCTGATAGGTAGCTCAGAGAGGGAACCTACCCCTGGCGCCCTCCAATCATCTGTCTACTTTCTACAACTAAATACCTTCTGAATTTTCACACCTTCCCCCACCACTACCCCACCAAAAATAAAATGCTCATTTTAGGTGTATCGACATGATTTTGATGTTTGAAAATCTTCGTCTTTCTCTCGTGTTTACATTCTGCTCTTACCTCGACGAGCATGCCTCTGGACAATCTACAAAAAGGACGTCACAGTCCGTTGGGTTTTTTTTTACTGAGCGCACGTGTGTGTCGTTTACCTCTCAGATTTCCCACGCTTACCTGTCAAAGACCTTTTATGTTCTCCCGAGACTCTCCCCTTGGAAATAAATATTGAAACTGAATCGACTAAAACATTTCCCCAAAGCTTTAGGTATTACAAACAGTAGAATAATTGATTTCTGATTGTAAAATTGTAAAAGTAAGCCTACTTCAAACACAACACGTCCCTCTTTAGTCCAATATTCCTGGGGTCGATCGTACGGAGTTTGGGAATCATTTTCGCCCGGTTGACAAATTTATTCCATAATTTTCTCAACGAAAAGGTGAGCAATTACCAAACGTTTTCTTTGTAATAGGTCATGTTATGGTGTATTGGCATCAATTTTCACTCCCCTTAAAGTACAGTAGGCCACTTTTAAAGGTGTTTTATGATCAATTAACACTACATGAAAAGTAAATTCTTGAATGCATTTGTAACTTGAGGATCGGCTCAATTAAGTCCTGAAGTGCTATAGCCTATTAAAACAGGATAGTACACTTTTGTGATTAAGTAATCCATATGTTCCAGTTGTAATTCATTTTCCTCAAATCATGCTTTTGGTATAACAGTGAACTTGATAATTTCTTTTTTGAACGATGAATCTAGACTAGAGATATGTATGCAAATGATTAAATTATCGTTCATTAAACTGTAGGTGTTTGTCATCGTTATTTGAACTGTCAAATCTTCCTCAGCATTCATCTTCATCTTCAACATTTCAGTTTATTTAATACAGCTATAACTATAAGTGTCTTTGTTTTAGGAATCTTTGCGGCTTTCGTTCTTTGTGTGTGTGTGTGTGTGTGTGTGTGTGTGTGTGTTTGTGTGTGTGTGTGTGTGTGTGTGTGTGTGTGTGTGTGTGTGCGTGTGTGTGTGCGGTGTCACTGCGCTGTATCATGTTCAATATCAGACACTGGCGAAACGCAAATTATAGCTTTATCTGTCGCGAACTCCACGATCAAATGTAGGCTTTTACGTCGATTTTCTCTTCTCGCTGATTTCTTGCTTCCTGGGAGTTGAGAGGGTAGCGTTGTTGTGTTACTGAATGAGAAGCAAATAAATGTGATGAGAACAACGTTCCCCTCCCCAGACACAAGCTTACTCAACCACCGTGTGGGCTGACACTTCCTACCATCTGCTGGTTCCTGGGTTTGTCAGTGACAGGGGCGTTTTGTTAACCGCTGGACAAGACTGGCGGAACCCGTCACTTTTTCGTCGTCTGGACAGAGGTCAAGAGATTAATTGCTGATAGTTTTCAGTCAGTTTCAACTTAATCCAAACTAACATATTCATTATTCTATCAACATTCATAAAAGTGCTGTGTCGATTTCAAGACGCTCAAAGGACAAAAGGGGTTCACTGATGTGTTGTCACACTACAGACTCTTGTTCTTTTATTATCTCTGTTTATCAAGATGGCAGGCAACGTTGTGGTCGGCGAATTCACCAGCTGCCAAGAGTGTGCAAAGAAGCGCCGACGAACAATCTCTCTTGTTGCCAATTTGGCTTCTCTGCTGCTTACAAATTGCGAAGGAGAAGACTGTCTTGAAGAGTACGTGTATTATTCTATCAGAAAACATCATCATCATCAAGTGCCAGATCTGCGACAGACTTCGAGATCTGCGACAGACTTCGGCGATCATGGTTCTCCATTCAATGCTTTGTCCAGATGCTGTCAAAAAAGCTTTATCATCCCGATAGTTCCCCGTCACGCTTCTGTTAGATACTTTTCTAAGTGTTATTAATGGTTAAACATGTCCTTGATTTCTGTCAGTGTATTTATTGTCAACATGGCTCGAATATATTATGATGTCTTGTCTATTACATTTTGGACCAACTGTAGTTCTGTTTAGTGTGATATTAAAATGTGTGGTTTATTTCCTTCTATAAACTTACCTGGTCTAGACTTCAGGCCAGCTTTTGTTTTGTATTTGTTTTAGTAAAGTTTTACGGCTTTCGCAAGTGCATAAGGTCATAATATGAGCGCCTGAAATACAAGTTTGTTGCTTTCACCACAGGCTCTGTTTAAAGTGGTAATTTGTGGCTTATTTACTTCCATAACCTTACCTGGCCCAGACTTCGGATGGGCCATACCAAAGGTTGGCCAGTAATGTGAATAGAGCATAGCGTACTGTAAGTAGAGACCGCAATAGAATAGAGGGAAATGTTTTTTAAAGTGCAAGTATTTAATTAAAGAGAGGTACTTAGATGTCTGTCAGAGTCAGGGCCCAAAAGCAATACCCTCCCCTCCCCTCCCGGGCCTTTTTTTCCCTTTCCCACCCTCACCCCATCCAGACACTAAGTTCAGGAATTGTCCTTTTGCACAGTTTGTAACTTGTTCTGAGAAGTAAAATGGAGAACGTTTGGTCATGACCGGTAATTGTTGTGTGCAAATTTTATTCAATGCTTACTTTGTTCAATGCCAGGGGTCTGACATTGTGTCCTTAAGAAAGGCACTTTAGGCGAATTTTTGAATTTTCCTCACTTCACCCAGGTGGGAATGCAAACAGGCTTGTCAGTTTGTTAGTGTTTGAGCGCTAAATCGTCTGCTTGCAGTGTATGATTCCCGGGAAGTCTAGAATGTGTTTGATTGTCCCAGGATCTGCTGAGGTAAAATGTAGATTATAAAGTGCATAAGAATTATCAGGAATTTGTTATGGGACCAAAACGCTGCTGTACGAATTAATAGAGAATACAGTGAATATAAGCTGATTAGGCGAGGGTGAGGCAAGGATGTGTTATGTCTCAAGACCTCTTTAACATGTACAGTGAAACAATCCTTAGAAACATAGAAGAATGTCCAGGTCTCAAAGTAAATGGAGAAAATATTAATTACATCAGGTATGCAGATGACACAGTTTTAATAGCAGGCTCAGAAAAGGACCTTCAATTTCTTCTAGATACTGTTGTAACAGAAAGTGAACGTAAAGGATTATTGTGGAATACAAAGAAAACAGAATGCATGGGAATATCCAAAAAAGCAGCAAAGCCTTGTTGTAATCTCATTAGCAAAGGTGAAAAGATCAAACAAGTCCAACAGTTTAAGTATCTAGGATATATGAAAACATCTGGTGCCAAATATTCCACAGAAATAAAACGGAGAATTACAATGGCAAAGACTAGTTTCAATAAAAAGAACCGAATCCTGACAAATAGAAACATCTTAATGAACACCAAATTGAAAGTTCTGAAATGCTATGTTTGGTCAACCCTTCTATATGGCTGTGAATGCTGGACAATTACTGAAGAAAGTGAAAATAAGATAGAAGCAATAGAAAATTAAATGTGGTTTCTAAGGAGACTGCTAAGAGTATCGTGGAAGGAAAAGAAATCAAATGAGGCAGTGCTTGATGAAGTCCACGTGGAACGCTCAATGATAAAAACAATCAGGAAACGACAAATGCTGTTATACCCACGTACTGACTTACTAACCCATCCCCCTCCCAAGCTCTAGATGTATGTGCCGTGTGTGTGTGTTTATGTGTATTTGTGTGTGTGTTTGTGTGTGTGTGGGGGGGGGGGGGGGGGGGGGGGTATGGGTGTGTAATGGGGGATAGCGAAGAAACGTAAAGTATAAAATAAAGAACATGTGTCTGTGTGTTTGTGTCTGTGCGTATATTTGTTGTTTTGTTGTTTGTTTGTTTTTGTTTGGGGGGGGGGGATTAGGGGTGAGGGATATAAGGGGAAGACGGGAGGCGGGGAGGGGTGTGTGTGAAGAAAAATGAACAGAAGAGCTGGGGCGGGCGGGGGAGTGTAATGATACGAGTGACATTAGGTCAATCCTACAAATCAAAAGCCTCACCCACTACCTTCCATTACCCCTCGATCCTGTTCCACAAGATAAAAGATAACCCCGCCGCTGTTCCTCGACCTCTCTCCTCTGCATCAGCGTCACTAGCTCAGCCTCTCTGATTACTCTGAAGTAGTCTTCAAACCTTTCCCACCGACCATCCCTGGCAGTCAGAGCTCCCTCCCTGCCAGACGATAGGTCACAGAAGTAGAACTCACGTCTGAAACTTCCATCCCTCGTCTGAAACCTTCAGCACTCGTCTGTCGCTTCTAACACTCGTCTGACACTTCTGTCACTCCGGTATGATGCTTTTAGCATTCGTCTGACGCTTCTAACACTCGTCTGACACTTCTGTCACTCACCGTATGATGCTTCTAGCATTCGTCTGACGCTTCTAGCACCCAGCAGATGTGTGCCCGGTGTCTGAACGACTTCAAAATCTCGTCCATGTTTTCGGCACAGACTCTGCTGTCATCGTCAAGTGGATAAATGTTTAATGTTTTTTCGGTAACAGTTGGAAGCACAACTGGGG
>NW_004797552.1:574860-576247 GCF_000002075.1 Aplysia californica
TAATAATAACTATAAAAATAACCGTAATAATGATGATGATGAAGATAATAATAGTTTGGTTTTTTTTACTATTATTATTATTAATAATAACAATAATAATAATATTATATATATACGATATATATAGATCTATATATATATTGGGAACACCTTCCCTAACTCAAACTAAACTGACAAGCAGCAGAGAGTATATCTGTGTGTATGTATGCATGGCCACTCCTTTTCCCCTTATTTCTCCCCACCCCACCCCCTTTTTTTTACTGTGTTTCTGGTGGGCGTTGATCCATGCCATACATACCAGATTTGCCCCCCCCCCCCCTTTCCGCCATGTCATTTCTGAGAAAAAAAGGACGTAACATTTATTTATAACCAGGTCACTTGTCAAGCAGTACGTGGCGAGAGGTGAAGCGGGGGTTTAGCTGTAGCGGAGAGAGCTGCGACATTTATTGCAAGTGCCTCTGACGCATAAGCTGTCTTATGCCTGGTGCACACAGCTGGTTTGGTTTGTGAGGCATTGTGGTGGAAATCAGGCGCTTTGATGAAATAAAGAAATCGAAGAAACCGACATTTTTCCACCCATTGTTTTATTTTTAGTAACGTTTTACGGCGCTTGCAACTGCATGAGGTCATATGAGCGCCAAGGGGTGGATGTCAACAGAGAAGTCCAAACGGGGAAACAGGCTTACTCTGCTCACCTCTCTAGCCTCAGCAGTACAAAGTCTGATTCGACTATCAAGGCACCCCGGAAATAGCGCGTCACAAGAGAGTGACAAACATACAAAAGAAGTAGAGGAAAAATGGCGATAGTAAAGATGAGGAAAGGAAAAGCAGCAGTTACGCCCTTTGGGTAATGTGTATCAACTCCAATGACTCTCAAGCTTTGGTAGTCAACCAACTGTGACGTCCATTTTCTCGCTTATCTCCAACACCAGGCGACCACCATGTTTCTCAATTGCAAATATTTCCATTTCTTTTCAAAAAAAGATGGGTATTTTTTTTCCATCGAAAGCAAAACAAATAAACTCGCTTTATGATTCTATCATTTGTTCCATATAATAATATGCCCAAAATTGACCAGCGCCATCGTGTTGGGTCGCATTAAGTGTAGTAAAATTGATCCGACGAGTTGTTTCTTTGCCTCCATTGAGATGTTTTGAGGGGAGAGAGAGGGTGCCAGTTGGTGTGTGATTGCATTTGCCGAAATTGTGTTGGAGTTTCAACTCCTCTGTCCATTTTCTCGTCTGATGTGAATATTTAAAAGGCATTTGAAGTCTTTAACGTATTTTAATATTGTGTTGGTAACTTGGATATAATGTAGTTTGGATTTGACTTAAAAAACCACGTTTTTATTTTCGATTTTTAAAAATGTTTGTTTTGTGTGTGTGGG
>NW_004797552.1:577175-579437 GCF_000002075.1 Aplysia californica
CACACACACACACACACACACACGCACGCACACACACACATACACACACACACACACACACACACACGCGCGCGCGCGCGCACAAGTACACAAAACATGAGAAACAGAAGTTGTATAACGAAAACAACACTTACTTGAAACAGTCAACGGTAAAACAAAACGAATACGTGCGTGTTTGTTTATTTGTTGATTGATTGTTTGTTTGACTGAGAAGCACATGAGCCCAATACAATACAGAGATAATGGTCATTAGTTTTTTAACGTAGTTTTAGTAAGAGTTTTACTACACTTGCAACAAAATAAGGTCATTTAAGTGCGGAAGATTAGAGATGTTACAAGAGAGTAACAAACACAAAAAAAGAAAGAGGAGAGATAAAGACGATAGATGTTCGATAAGAAAGAAGGAGCAGACCACACCAGAGCACCCGCCAACTACCCACATGGTCATTAGTGCTGGGAAAATGTAAGACAGACAGACAGAAAGAACAGAGGGAATGCTTCCAAGTTAAGATCTACCAGAGTCTCTCTCCAACCTAATGCTCTCTTTAGACAGAGTATTATGCTTCTGATTCTGTTTTTGGGCCGATTAACACGAAGAACAATGTTCCCTCCCTCGTTTTACACAAATATTAATATTTACAAAGCGCATTATCTATTATCAGTAAAAAGTTTAACGGTTTTCGTCTGTTTCTGTAGAGCTGTAGCATTCCCCTGGGGCCCACTTTCCCCCCAGTCTGTGACGTTATTATAGCAAAGGTTATCTAGCCCAGACTTTCACTGGTCAGCGGACGCGCACACAGTCAGACGATAATGTTTCATTAGGTTTATCTGTTTGTCTTAACCGGCATCGTCTGCATTTTTGGCACAGTGGTTACTACAGGCCGACCGACCGACCGGTAGTCGCCAGAGTAACGTCATTAACTCCGTGATTAGGACAAATGTGACGTCATTAACTCCGTAATTAGGACAAATGAGACGTCTATAGGGGCTGTTTGGATCCGGCTTCGAATGTGGGTAGGGGGTGAGAATTCGAGTCATGAAAAAAATAATAAACTTGTTAAAGGGTTCAATATCTGTCCATCTAATCCCTGCACATATTATTCACGATGCAAAATTCATGAGATAGGCAGTGTCTGAATACTGTCCCATCGTCCCTGCCTTTGATGGTCCCAGTCACATTGGCTCAATGATTCGGTGTGGTCAAGTGCTAATGTCTTACCACTGAATCATGCAGTCACTGGACAGTATACATACACTAATAATTGACCACTGAATCATCGAGTCACTGGACGATGGTCATCGATATTTAGTGGTGATGCGACATTATACAGACACGGACACTTGACCACTGAATCATTGAGTCACTGGACGATGGTCATTTCTAGACAGGGATGATGGGACAGTATACATACAAACACTGAAACTTGACCACTGAACCATTGAGTCACTGGACGATGGTCATCTGTAGACAGGGATGATGGGACAATATACAGACACGGACACCCGACCACTGAATCATTGAGTCACTGGACGATGGTCATTTGTAGACAGGGATGATGTGACAGTATACATACAAACACTGAAACTTGACCCCTGAATCATTGAGTCACAGTGACGGGAGAACATCACAGCCGCGTACTTTCGAGAAAAAAAATATTAGAGCCGTGCATTTTCAAGAAAAAAACAAACTATCAGAGCCGTGCACTTTCGAGAAAAAAAACTATCAGAGCCGTGCACTTTCGAGAAAAAAACTATCAGAGCCGTGCACTTTTGAGGAAAAAAACTATAGGCCAAGAGCAGCGCACTTTCGAGGGAAAAAACTATCAGAGCCGTGCACTTTTGAAAAAAAAACTATCAGAGGCGCGCACTTTCGACGATACCGATACAATTAGATAGCCGAGTACCGAAACAGTACCCTCCAACAATGTAAGTTCCCTCAGCGTTTTACTGGGCTTGGGACTAGATATCAGTTTGATTTTTTTTTTTGTATTGAATAAATAGGCTTTTCAGGTATAAAAACATGTCTACAGGAAAGGGGCGATCTTTAAAGTGTTGGGGCAGCATTTTCTTATTCATTCAAGATAGAAATAGAAGTAGTGAGACTTGTCCATCTGCGTACATTTGTTTGTAACATAATTATTCTTCCTTCTTTCTTGGTCATGCCTTTGTGTTGGATCTTTGTTTTTAGTTTCAGCTTAGAAATGGTGGAAGTCACTTAGCGTCTGCGGAAAGAAAGACAAATATATTATTTTGATTGGGGGG
>NW_004797552.1:579537-581638 GCF_000002075.1 Aplysia californica
GGGGGGGGGGTGCACAGAGTGATTTTGTCAAGGGGACCGTAACCGTTGGATAGAATCGGCAATCTATTTGTATCGATATCGTCAATAAGAGTGCGGCTCTGATAGTTTGCTTTATTTCACGAAAGTGCGCGGCTTGGATTTTTTTTTCTTAGAAAGTGCGCCGCTCTGATAGTTTTTTCTCGAAAGTGCGCGGCTCTGCTAGTTTCTATCTGTGACGCCGGTGCTGTGTCGGGCGGTTCCTGACCGGGCTGTCCACTTGGCGATGGATGTGACCCCCATCCCAGGGGAGATAGACCAAGGTCCGGACGCTGGCCTGTCATATGGCGAAAACATAGAGAACGCCGAAACTTAAGCGGCTGAAGATCGACGCGGACAGGCGCCAGTAGGTGTCAGCTTGACTCCGCATAGAGGGCGCCTAAAGTCCATATAAGAAAACATTTCACCAAAACACAGCTGGTATTTATGAAACATTTATTTGGGGATTTAAAAAACTCGAAATTCCTAAGATATTTCTTAAAATGTAATTCTGCTCTGTGACCACCCTAATTTGACGACGCTGATTTCAAAAAAGGAATTAGTTTTTTGTCTACCGTGAAGCACCAGCTCTGAAATGTCCATTTAAAATTGTTCTCTGTCCAGTCGTGTGACGTCACACAAACCGCTCAACCCGAATTGGCGACGGCGAGACGACATTGAGAGTTCGCGACCTCGGTGCTTTCTTGTCGCATCTCCATTCTTAATAACAGTGAAAGCAGTTCACAACGAAGATTGATCTTAAGCAGAAGTCACATTTTCAATATAAAAAAATGGAGATACGACAAGAGAGCACTGAGGTCGCGAGTTGACAGCGAGACGCCCTTCCCAGTTTTTCGGCGTAATAAGAATGTAGTTTGGATTCCGATAAAGTCGACAACGCCGATCCGAGCTTAAAGCCGCCTGCAGTCTGCCAGCTCTATGTGGGGCAAGTTGGAAATCATAAGGGAATTTTTATACCTATCGGCGCTTACTGAGTCAGTCTCCGAAATCTCTATGTTTTCGCCCATACCCCGTCACAGCTGCTCATCATCATCCGCTGCCTTGCCGACTGGCGTGGGCGATCATGGACCTCCACTTCACTTTGTCTTGCGTTGCAGCGATGGTGTCTGTTGTTCTTGCTGCTCCCAGCCATGTTGTCAACTTGTCCAGTATCTTTTCCCTGTGTCTGCCTCTGCCTCTCTTTCCATCAAACTTGCCTGTTGTTACAATATTCTCCAAACCTTCTTTCCGCATTGTGTGTCCGAAGAAATTTGCTTGTCGCTTTCTTATATTCGTCATAAGCTGTCTTCTACAATTTGCTTCAACTTTAACGAAGACTTCTTCATTTGTTTTTCTAGCTGTCCATGGGATACGCAGCATGCGTCTTGTGAACCACAATGAATCCCTGCTGCTACATGTGAGCTATTTCCACACAAAACAGTAACAACACGTCATATAGCTGTCAGTACCCCGCGACGCCCACCGCCCACCAAAATTAAGGGCTAGTGGAGCACCTAGAAATCTTGTTTTGGGACCAACTTATGCAAATTGGTGTTATTACATATTATAGTACCTGGACATTTCTGGAGCAATATCTAGAAACGTATGTAGGCCTTGCTGCACCCTAAAGCTGTCTTTTTTGTCCAAGTGTTTCTGCGGAAGCACATGTTTTCCAGTCGGTTCTTACCTGTATCGGCTGTTTTCTCACAATTCTATTTTTTCAGACATTATCCCATTTTTCTGCCCTGTTTTTTGTTCAGTGTCAAAGTAACTTTCACAGGATGCCAACAACAGCTAGTTATACATTTTGGCTGGTTGAATTTTTTATTAATGTAGTAGTTTTTTATTTATGGGCTTAGAAAGCATGAATTTTCCTTTTTTTCACTTTTTTTGCAACAACCCAATTGTAAGTGTCATAAAATAAAAACTATTTTAAAAAATCCAACAAGTGACGTAAGTATAATGAGATACATTGATGATGTCATTGTGACGTCAGTTTAGTGAGATACATTGATGATGTCATTGTGACGTCAGTTTAGTGAGATACATTGATGATGTCATTGTGACGTCAGTTTAGTGAGATACA
>NW_004797552.1:584266-590129 GCF_000002075.1 Aplysia californica
AGAGAGAGAGAGAGAAAGAGAGAGAGAGAGAGAGACAGAGAAAGACAGAGACAGACAGAGAGACAGAGGCAGAGACAGAGAGAGAGAGAGAGACAGAGAGAGACAGAGAGAGACAGAGAGAGAGACAGAGAGAGAGACAGACAAAGGCAGAGACAAAGAGAGAGAGAGAGAGAGAGAGAGAGAGAAAGAGAGAGAGAGATAGACAGAGACAGAGACAGAGCCAGAGACAGAGAGATACGGGGGTGAGGCTGGGTACAAAGAGGGGAGTAGTGGACAAGTAAGAGGAAGAAAGATAAAAAACGAAGACAGCAAAACTTGGACACTACTGCCATACGGACACATACAGGAACAGTAGAGAGGAGAGGAGAAAGTGACGTAACAAAGGTAGATGGCGACAGCTGTAGAAAACAACAACAACAACAACAACGTATTAACGTACTAAACGAAATGAAAATATAAAATATAGAGCAAATATTCGTCTACAAGGTCGCTAAAGTAAGGCAACATTGCGACACCAAGGCAGAGACAGGAGAGAGAAAATAGATTGACGTAACAAAGGTAGATGGCAACAGCTGTAGTAGAAAAAAACAACAACAACAACGTATTAACGTACAATTTTAAAAAATGAAAAAACAAAATCCCCAGCAAAGATGCTGTCCACAATGTCTGCTAAAGTAAGGCAACATTGCGACACCAAGGCAGAGACAGGAGGAGAGAGAAAAAGAGAGTGACGTAAGAAAGTAAAGGCGGCGGTAGTTCAGCGAAAAGCTTGATTAAACTACAACAACGAAATGAAGAAAAACATAATTTTTGAGCAGGGAAATCTGTCTACAGGACAGCAACAATCTGACGCTACTGCCAGACAGACACAGACAGACAGGAGCAGTAGAGAGGAGAGCAGAAAGTGACATAACAACGGTAGATGGCGACAGCTGCAGAAAACAACAACAACAACCAACAACAACGTATTCACGTACTAAAATGAAAAAAGAGAGAGAGAGCAACGAAAGGAAGAAAAAAATAATTTTTGAGAAAAGAAATCTGTCTGGAGGACAGCTAAAGGTTGGCGTCATTTTTTAAAAAATCAAACCCCCCCCCCCCCAAAAAAAAAACAAACAAACCCAGAGAGAAAGGAGGGTGACGTCATAAAGAAAGATGGTGCCATAACATAATGGGGAACAATCTCATTAAAATCAAAGTACACAAACAAAATGAAAAATCTCAAGCAGACAAATTTCAATCGTCTACAAAGATGGATAAAGTTAGGCGCCAATGAAAAACAAAGACGATGACAGAAAGAGTAGAGAGAAAAGCGAGTGACATAAGACAGATGACGACACTTGAGGGGGAAAAAAGCATTAACCCTATCCGTACGTCGTGTTTTACTGTCGTATCCATACGACGTGGGGAACTCTGTGCCACCACTTAACCCTATCCGTACGTCGTGTTTTACTATCGTATCCATACGACGTGGGGAACTCTGTGCCACCACTTAACCCTATCCGTACGTCGTGTTTTACAATCGTATCCATACGACGTGGGGAACTCTATGCCACCACTTAACCCTATCCGTACGTCGTGTTTTACTATCGTATCCATACGACGTGGGGAACTCTGTGCCACAACTATCCAAGTAGGTAATTTACTTGTTAATCCGATCCGTACGTTTTGCATAGTAGTATGTCAAAACGATTTTTTGAGAAATACTGAAAGTTTCAACGACATCTTCCTACTAGAAGTATTTTACAATACATGTATGAAGAATACAACCCCTTGGGTACAAAATCAGGGCGTACGGATATGGTTAAAGTACATTAAGGAAATGCCACAAAAAAGTTCAAGAACGCCCAGCCTGGGGTTTGAACCAGGGCCATCCACTCCCTAGTCTAGCATGATAGCAGCTGAGCTAAAGGAGTGCCCAAGATGACAACAGTTGAGAAAACCAACACTAAAGACACAAAATACATTACATGTAATGGGCTGTGACTATGACATAATGGAATCAAGCACTCATCAAAATTTGGGGGCATACATGGAGCTACTGGTACAATCTTTGAGGTTTTTTAGAACCATAGATATGGGGTACATAGAAGCGGAACCAATAAATTGGCAAAAAGATATTATTAATCCGCATACAGAAAAAAGAGGCTAAAACAGCACCTGGACATGGATGGCTGGTGCCTCTATAAATAAATCATTGATGGTCTGGTAAAGGTTTTACGGCACTTGCAACACAATAAGGTCATATGAGTGCCGAAGAATAGATTATGTGTTACAAGAGAGTAACATAGTACACAAAAAGCAGAAAGAAGGAGAGCTAAGGACGATAGATATTTGATCGGAAAGAAGGAGCAAACCACACCAGAGAGCCCTCCAACCACCCACTGGTATAATCTTAAAGCTTTTTCATTGTCTTTCTTTCGATAAAAAAAAAATTATCTATCTATGTTGAAGAGGAATCATCTATGTTGAAGAGGAATCGAAATACATGTATTCAGAACTGGAGTGCTTTTATTTTTTAAATTAATTAATTTTTATTTTTATTTTTATTTTATTTTTTTTATTTGGGGGGGGGGGGGGGCTGCTTGGCGTCAGGTAAAACTAGCCAGAAAATGTCCACCAAAAATGTGCTGACTTCCAATCAAGAAATGCATGTCCTCGGAAACTGCAAAGTTACATTTCTGAGCCTTGATCAACGCACATGTATTTGAGTGAAAATCCAAACAAAAACAATCATATGTTTTAAATGGACATGAAAGGCGTTGAGAAAAAAAAGAGAAGAAAGGGGAAAAATGGATAAAAATTGTCCATCTTGCGGAAAAAGGGGCTGATTTCTCTGATATCATTCCATGTTAGTTTAAAGAGTCTCCTGACTAAACCAGGATGTCACATCATTGTAAGGTTTAAGGTCATCAGCTGACAAAAAGAACATTATTTTACCATCTATGAAACTTAAAAAAGGGAGAAAGGGCATTTGAATACCAAGGCCCCAAGATCTGGAATGCTTTACCAAGTACTGAGAGATCAAATCTTTTTTTGATTCATTCAAACGTCAGCTGAAGTCGTTTCTGTTTTTAAATTAATAAGATGAATATTTGGAGTAATTTTCTTTAGTCAGAACACAACGTTTTATGTAACTGTTGTACGTTGTACTGTATTGTAAAGCGCTCAGAGCCTGTGTACTTTAATCGGGGTTGAGCGCAATATAAATGTCATTTATTATTATTATTATTATTATTATTATTATTATTATTATTATTATTATTAAGAAAAAGGAAATGAAAAAAAACAAAAAAAACAACCTCAAGCAAAGAAATCGTCGCCGTGAAAAAGCTGCAGCTGGGCCGTGGAGCAAGGTGAGCCGGGGTGGGGCGGTGGGGTGAGGTTGTGTGGGCGTGGGTAGGGAGGTGGGGTGAGGTTGTGTGGGCGTGGGTGGGGAGGTGGGGTGAGGTTGTGTGGGCGTGGGTGGGGAGGTGGGGTGAGGTTGTGTGGGCGTGGGTGGAGCGGTGGGGTGCTGTCGAGTGGTCCTGAGCGGTCACTTATTAGGGCTGTCGGACGGCGTGACCTTGAGCTGGCGACACGAGCGGCTGGAGACACTGGCCAGGGCAGGAAGTCACCAAGGGACCAAGCCCTTCTTCTTTTTCCTCTTCTACCCCCTTCTCTTCCTCCTCTACCTCTTCCTTTTCTACATCCTCCACTTCTTCTTCTTTATCTTCCGCCTCCCTCGCGTCCTCTTCTACCTCCTCCTCCTCCCCCTCTTCTTCCTCTACCTCCTCCTCTTCACCCTCGCCTTCTCGGTATTCACGATTGCGTTCAGAGCAGGTGCGAGGACAAGTGCTGAAACTTCTCCTGAGTCGAGACAGCTGCTGTTGCTGCTGCAGCTGTTGATGTGACTGCTGTTGCTGTTGCAGCTGCTGATGTGACTGCTGTTGCTGTTGCAGCTGCTGATGTGACTGCTGTTGCTGTTGCTGCTGCTGATGTGACTGCTGTTGCTGCTGCTGATGTGACTGCTGTTGCTGCTGCTGTTGTTGATATTCCTGATGCTCTACAACGGTCGTCGAAACAGATGTGTCGTCTTGGACAAAACCAGTCGCGTTCAGTGGTCCATTTGAGACACAGCTTTGGAGCGTACCATTTGAAGCACACACTGCGAAAAACTGACCATTTGAGGCTCTGTTCTGGAAATGACCATTTGAGGCTCTGTCTTGAAACTGTCCATTTGAGGCTCTGTCTTGAAACTGTCCTCTGTCTTGAAACTGTCCATTTGAGACTCTGTCTTGAAACTGTCCATTTGAGGCTCTGTCTTGAAACTGTCCATTTGAGACTCTGTCTTGAAAATGTCCATTTGAGGCTCTGTCTTGAAACTGTCCATTTGAGGCTCTGTCTTGAAACTGTCCATTTGAGACTCTGTCTTGAAACTGTCCATTTGAGGCTCTGTCTTGAAACTGTCCTCTGTCTTGAAACTGTCCATTTGAGACTCTGTCTTGAAATGGTGAGTTTGGGGCACTCTCTGCAAAAATAGGCGCGAGTGTGTCCACAGAAGAGACTGCTCTGGTTGTTGTAACCACACGGCGGACGTCCGATTCTCCTCCGTTACCCCCACTCCAAGCGTCCTGTGGGCGACCATGGCAACAACAAGGCAAGACGTGCGTGCAAGGGGCATAACTCTGACGGCTACAGCTGGACAAAGTGTTGCACGGAGTCGCCTCCCTTATCGCTGTGATCTGAGGACGCCACAGGGATGAAGAAATACCTGACAATGTAGCTCGACTATTGTTATTATAATTTTCGTTCTCTGCAGACATCGCCGCGTTGTCAGAGTGGGCGTGGTGTGTCGCGCGTCTGGTGCTGGGGCCTGGGTGACTGTGTGTGTGACTGTGACTGGGGCCTGCGTGACTGTGACTGTGTGTGTGACTGTGACTGTGACTGCGGCCTGCGTGACTGTGACTGTGACTGTGAGAGGCTGTTGGTGGCGTCGACATGTGAGGAAAACTGGCCTCGTGAAACAATCTCCGGCGACGTCTCCGCGCGTTTACGGCGCTCACCCCCGTCTGGTCTTGTCTGCTGTAGCTGCTCAGGTCTGCACCTCAAGAAAACAACAACATCAAATCTTATGTTTTGTTTTAGTAAGGTTTGTACAATATAAGTGCAAATATCTGGGGGGGGGGGGTTGGGGGGTTGAAGGAGAGGTTTTACGGCGCTCGCAACTGCATACGGTCATATTATGAGCGAGCGCCAAGGGGTGGATGTCAACAGAGAAGTCCAAACGGGGAATCAGGCTTACTCTGCTGTGGGTGGTCACTTCTAAGGCCCTGTCTGAGGGCGTGACCTTGAGCTGGCGACACGAGCGGCTGGAGACACTGGCCAGGGCAGGAAGTCACCAAGGGACCAAGCCCTTCTTCTTTTTCCTCTTCTACCCCCTTCTCTTCCTCCTCTACCTCTTCCTTTTCTACATCCTCCACTTCTTCTTCTTTATCTTCCGCCTCCCTCGCGTCCTCTTCTACCTCCTCCTCCTCCCCCTCTTCTTCCTCTACCTCCTCCTCTTCACCCTCGCCTTCTCGGTATTCACGATTGCGTTCAGAGCAGGTGCGAGGACAAGTGCTGAAACTTCTCCTGAGTCGAGACAGCTGCTGTTGCTGCTGCAGCTGTTGATGTGACTGCTGTTGCTGTTGCAGCTGCTGATGTGACTGCTGTTGCTGTTGCAGCTGCTGATGTGACTGCTGTTGCTGTTGCTGCTGCTGATGTGACTGCTGTTGCTGCTGCTGATGTGACTGCTGTTGCTGCTGCTGTTGTTGATATTCCTGATGCTCTACAACGGTCGTCGAAACAGATGTGTCGTCTTGGACAAAACCAGTCGCGTTCA
>NW_004797552.1:593907-599106 GCF_000002075.1 Aplysia californica
GGGGTCAACTCTAAGTGTATGTCTCACCTAATGAAAACAACAAGATCAACTCTTAGTATCATCATCATCATCATCATCATCATCATCATCATCATCAACATCATCATCATCATCATCATCATTATCCTCATCATCCTCATCTTCATCATCATCATCCTGCCTGCCCGTTTGTAGTATCTGTAGTCAACACAATCCGTGTACGGTGTACCTGTCGGCGAGTTTCGCTGATCGGACCGTGCGTATAGAAGGGGTTACCGTGCGTTTGTACGTCTAAATTATTGTATACCTGTAGTTAAACAAATAAATCAGTCAGATGACGAAAGCGTGTGTTTAGGCGGAGCGTGCTTTTGTACGGCGTGTGTTTAGGAAGAGTGTGCTTTTGTATGGCGTGTATTTAGGAAGAGTGTGCTTTTGTATGGCGTGTGTTTAGGAAGAGTGAGCTTTTGTACGGCGTGTATTTAGGAAGAGTGTGCTTTTGTACGGCGTGTGTTTAGGAAGAGTGTGCTTTTGTACGGCGTGTGTTTAGGAAGAGTGTGCTTTTGTACGGCGACTATTTAGGAAGAGTGTGCTTTTGTACGGCGTGCATTTAGGAAGAGTGTGCTTTTGTACGGCGTGTATTTAGGAAGAGTGTGCTTTTGTACAGCGTGTGTTTAGGAAGAGTGTGCTTTTGTATGGCGTGTATTTAGGAAGAGTGTGCTTTTGTATGGCGTGTATTTAGGAAGAGTGTGCTTTTGTATGGCGTGCGTTTAGCCGGAGACTACTGTAGTATAAGCAACTTACTAGGCGAGAGGGCAGCAGCCAGCATGCCGGCCGGACACGGTGACGTCATCAGTCTGTGGCCTGGTTCAGTTGTTTGGGGTTGAAGGTTTTGGAAACAAACACAATAATGCAGTATTCAATTCCCTTTTTTGGGGGTCACAATTGCAATCAGCATGAAAAAAATTTTTGGGGGCTTTTTTTTTGTAGTTGCTTAAATTAATCATTAATTAAAATAAATAAAGACAATGCATTTTGCACAATAGAACATACTTTTAGCCACACAAAAATCCGAACTATGTCGACATTTTTTTAAAAAGTAGATCGAATAAAAATCAAACAAAATCTGATTTAAATCCAAAAAATCTTATTTAGATTATTTTTAAATCGATTTTTTAAAATTTTTATTCAAAATTTTTTTAAAATAACGAACCGTGCGCCAGGGGTGTTGCGGGACTCCTCCCCGCCCCCAGGCCCAGCCTCGACACGGGGGTCCGGGGCACGCTCTGGTCACCAATCGTCCACTCACCGGGACCTGGGAAACCAGTTGTTGTTTTGTACTCAAACCATCAGTGGACAACGAAAATTGAGTTTTCTATTATAGGTATTACGGTGAGAAGGAGACCCTGAGAACATACAATATCCCACCCAGCCAGGCCATCAAACTTGCTAGAGACAGGAAGCTCTTTCTCCCCTCGACGCCCTAAAGGTACAAGAGGACGGATAAAGTAAAGAACGCCTAGGGATGGATGTCAACAGAGAAGTCCAAACGGGGAATCAGACTTACTCTGCTCATCTCTCTAGCCTCAACAGCTCAAAGTCTGCTGCGACTATCAAGGCACCCGGCAAATAGCAATTCACAATAGAGTGACAAACATACAAAAGAAGTAGAGAGACAATGACGATAGTATAGATGAGGAAAGAAAAAGCAGCAGTTCCCCCTATGTTGTTCCGGCACAGTATGAGCGTGACATTGATAAATCAGCCCATTTACAATTCTACTGTGCATAAGAACATGTTAATATCTCCCCTTTGGGAATGGCCTAGAGACTCTTCAGTCAGTAGCACTGCCCTGGTTTGGGGTTGGGGTGGGGGGTGGGGGTGGGGGGTGGGGACAACGAAAGGAGCAGGTCACAATAGAAGAAGGAAATTCACTTAGAAGACTTTGAATCCTTCAGTTTTAATGGGGGTATAATTGACAGAGGTGGGGGGGAACAGGTACTGAAATAAATTCCCGCTTTGGAAAAGCAAAGGCTGCTTCCATATCTTTGAATAGGATTTGGAAGACCAGAGATGTCTCACTTCGAACAAAGCTGAGAATTTTCAGTTCAAATGTGAAGTCAGTCCCTGCTGTACGGAACGCATCTCAGACTTGCATAAGGAGGATCCAGGTTTTCTTGAAAAGTGCCAGAGAAAGTTACTGAGGATCAGATGGACAGACAGGGTCACCAACGAGGAAGTGTTAAGGAAAACAAGACAGATCCCAGTCAGAGATGAAGTAGGAAGAAGGTGGTGGCGATGGATTACACATACTCTCAGGAAGTCAGGCATCTGATGCATAACAAAGAAAATGTTGCATTGGAATCCACAGGGGAAAAGACCAAGGGGAAGACCGCGTAGAACCTGGAGAAGAATCACAGAAATTGATGTACAGAAAAGTGGGAAGACATGGAATAACATCAGGATAGAGATTGGTAGAAAGTGTTTTGTCCGTGGCCTGTACCCTGGTGCAGGGTAAGAAAGGCAGTGATGATGATAGGTGGAAAGCAAAAAAAAAAGCAAGACTAACAATGAGGTGTGTCAGATTCTCCACACAAGAAAAAATTCTGCTTAACAAAATATAATGCAGTACTTCGGCCATTTAAATTACCATTGTGAAAGAGGTGTTTGAAGGAAGTGTGTATAGAAATCTATATATATGGGACAGGAGACCAGGGGTAGACAAAGTTCCGACAAAGAGCAACATGGATGGACAATAATAAAGCAGGGCTGGCCTGATCACGGGGTAGATGAGGGAATGCTTGTAGGCCTACACTTGTAAGAACCCACTCTAAATTTGATCTGATCTATTTCTAAACTGCACAAGCACACGGGACACCGCTACATGTAGTTTGTTTGCTTTCTAGTCTATCCAGGATTATTCTAGAGAAAGGGATTTCAGAAGGAGACAGCAAAGCCGTATGCCGTATTTCAAATTTGCAATCATGACAAACTCGTTTTCAAGTAGGCCTACAAGTCTAAACAGAAAATGGTGTACTGTATTAAATTTGTCCTTATTTTGACAAGAAGGCCACAATCTCAAGTCAGAATATAGCGTGTTCTCATGAGGTCCACAAACGTTAGTGTTCGCCTACTTACGATAAACGTGTGGCGTCTGGGGTACTCGGGAATCTGCAGGAGAATTTTGAACTGCTGCTGCTTGCGTCTGAGCCGAGGGTGTGAATAAAATAAATCTCAGATCCATTGGGGAATTAGCATAAGGTCCAGTGGACATTTCTTTCAAAATTCCTTTACGAATTGGAGTACATGTAGAATCTATGTTAGACGTTAGATCTAGATCTAAATCTAGATTCTAGATCTTTCAAAATCAAAAAGTAAATTAAATTAAAGTAATAAAATATGTTCATGTCCAGCCGGTTAAGGCAACCAGCTGATGCTCGGTTCAGTGGAAGTCGAAATGTCCAAAACATAAGACAGCTTAATTACTTGATAGTGCCCAGTATCCAAACAAAAAGAAGCCCTGACAGATACAATTCAGTCAGTAGGTTTCAGATCATAGATCTAGATCTAGAATATGTATATCTAGCCTAGGCTAATAGCCTACATTTGTGTATCAAGTCTGTTTTTTTACAAGTCCATTGTTTCAGATAATTGTCTGCTATTAAAGTCTACAGAAAGTACAGTAGATCTAGATCTAGATCTAGGCTACAAATTATGATGAGGAGTGTCAAGGGTGAAGCACATCAAACTTTGGCCTATCATTGCCAGTGGACTCATAGGTCTTTGTCATAAAATAAAATGTAGGCTAGCCCAGGCCAAGATCTAGAATCCAGATCAATTTAGCTAATGAAAATGTTCGACATCCATTTTGTTTCAATAAAATTAATCCAAACATTTCCTGCTTCCGGGATGTGGCCTGTTTTGTTTGAGAACAATGCCTATCTGAACAAGGTCGCCTGGGCCAAAAAAATGAAAGAAAGAATAATTATTTTTTTAAAATGCAAGAAAATCGTTCCCATCGAGCACATTTTTCAACAGGCAAAAACAAAACTTTGCGTGCGCAGGTTGTGCATTTGAAGTTTTTGTATTTGTTTTATAGGTTAAAATAATTAAGAAATGTCAGCTCGTTGACCTTGATTCTTTTTACCAACTTAATTGGATCAAAATGCCCCGTGCGTGTCCGCGCGTGGCGTATGTGTAGGTGTTTGTGCGTGCGTACGTGCGTGTGTGTATGCGTGCGTGTGTGTGTATGTGTGTGTACGTATATGTGCGTTCTTGCGTGTGTATGTATGTGTGTGAGTATGTGTGTATGGGTGTATATATATTTGTGTGTGTTTGTGAGTGTGTGTATTTGTATGTATGTGTGCATGTGTGTGTGTGTGTGTGTGTGTGTGTGTGTGTGTGTGTGTGTGTGTGTGTGATAGAGAGAGAGAGAGAGAGAGTGTGTGTGTGTCACAGAAGGGGGAAGTACACCAATTTACACTTTGAGAGAGAAGCGTTGATGATGGAATAAGGTTCAAGAAACACATGCGGTGGGTGAACTGAATAGCCTATAATATTAGGCCTATATTATTATTCTTTTGTTAGTCAAACGTCCGGATTTCGATAATGTCTCATCTCTGAAATAATTAATAATGAATAATTCAATGTAAAATAAGAAAGAAAAAGAAGGATAATAGTAAGACGTGTGTATGCGGGAGTAGAAATAACCCTCACTGACACCAATAGTAATAGCAATAGGCCAAATAAGGTACCTACCGTAGATTTCATCGGTCAACCTGGCAATTCTCGAGAAATCCATGCTCTGTAAACTGACCAATGAAGTAAAGTAGAGAACTACTTCCTGTTGTGAGTTCTGCCGTGTAAACAATACAACTGCCGGCGGCTGCTGACTGGTGAATAATTATGGCCACAGGAGCTTATTTATTTCTGAATAGAATCAATTTGTGACGAATTTTTGTTCCGACTCCTCTACCGTGTTTTAAGACTCTGTAGATCTAACCGTGGGCAAGTGTGCTGTACGCTCTTGTTTGTGTATATTTGAACTGTGGTCCGTGGTAATATCCCAAACTTCAAAAATATTTCCTTGAATGAACTTGATTGAATCTGGAATCTAATCTAGAATCTAGATTCTAGATCTAGAATCTAGATTTCTAGATCTAGCTAGATCGGTGCTTTTTCGGTAGTTTCCAACCCCCCCCCCCTTTTTAAAAACAAAATTCA
>NW_004797552.1:599206-626233 GCF_000002075.1 Aplysia californica
GCCCCCCTGAAACCCCCCTACTCTTGGGGCCAAAACCGGCGAATAACAATTGTGGGGTGGGAACTACCGAAAAAGCGCCGCTAGATCTAGATCTACATCTACATCCTGTCATAACTGACTCAACTTTGAAGAGTTCTCTGCAACACCATGATACGAAGTGATTGAAAGTGTCCCCCTCGCTCATGCTTGCAGTTTTCAAAACAGGCTAGAATCTAGATCTAGATCTAGGTCTAGATAGTTGATCTGGAGAGGTCTATTTATCCAATGTACTTAATTAAACTAACATGAGTGACTGCCCCTCCCCCTCTCGCTCCTCCTTCTTTCTCTCTCTCTCTCTCTCTCTCTTTCCTTCTCTCTACCCCCCCCCCCCCCTCTCTCTCTCCCTTCCCTCCGCCCCTCTCTCTCTCATTTCTCTCTCTATTTTATTGATGGTGTCTGTGTAACTGTAAGAAATAAGTAGGCTACTTTTTGTTTGTTTTAAAACCACCATTCCACGGTTGATCTGCTACTCAACACTCAACAAAATGTTTTAGTTATTATGTATATAATATTATTACATTATATTTAAATTGTCTGTCTCGTCTCTGTTATTCTCTCAAAAACACCACTGCGCAGTAGCCTCTATACAGTCTCTTAAATATCCTCTTTTTTCCCCCACTCAAGACCAAACCCCTCGAATCAAGATTTCTAATGAAGATATGGCATCTCGTGGCCGGACTTACTCAAAACAAGCTGGTGGCCAGACATCCAAACAGTCTTTATTTGACAAGCTGATGGAGAGAGGTAAGGCCGGGTTATCTAACGATATAGTTATGATGCTTCTTACAGGACTGCTACCACTTATATAATACCTTGAAGTTATGATAGAACCCTGGCAACTTGACAGGATAATCGTAAAATGGCCACCAAAAATAGATAAGTTATTGTGACACCACCATAGACTCATAAAGAGGGTCACTGTTGCTTGCTATGATGAGAAAATGTTTTGTGTGAAGTGTTTATTTAATTAACTCAAGGTAGTATCTTGTCTGTTTGTTTGTATTTTATCACAAAGTATGCTTTTTGGGGAAACCAAGAATGTTTTTAAGACATGTTTTAAGGTCTGCTGGAGTAATAGCCACTGAAAAGTTTATGGAGCATTATATCTGAGCATGCTAATGTTTGAGCTGGGGGGGGGGGGGTATAAGTGTTTTACGGCGCTCGCAACTGCACAAGGTCATATATGAGAGCGCGGGACACACCTAATATTTTCAGTTGGTGGGAAATTTTGAATTTTGCCTGTGTGGCGGCCGAAGCCTACTCTTATCGATTTTAGACCACCAAGGGATCTTTATCGTGCGCAACTTGCTCACGGGCCCTCCCGAGATTTTTCGCCCTTGTCCGAGAACGCTAGGTCTAGATCTTTCCTACCTGAAGATCAGGGGTGTGGCAGAAAGACAGCAGCAAGGAGGAGCCAAGGAGTAACTGTAGAAAGGCTGCAGAAAGAGTCAGGAGCCCAGAGGAGGGGGCAAAGGAGGTGAGGGGGTGGGGGCAGAAAGCAGACGACAGAGCATTGCTGGAGAGCAGGAAAGGAGGTGAAAGAAGACAATTTTAGAAAAGAAAATTTTTCGGTCACTACCCGGATTCGAACCCGGGACCTTTGAATGAGAGGCCAACACCTTAACCTCTAGGCCACGAGAGCCCCTGCGCTGGGTTTGCATCGCTGGTGACTTGTATGAAAAGTCTATGATGTTCAAATTATGGCTTTTTATTTATTTATTTTTTGTTTTTGTTTCAGATCACAAGAGATCAAATTTTGAAACTGATTCTGTGGCAAACAAGAATCCAAAGAAGACTAAGAAAAGGTTTGGCCACTCAATATGGTCAGCAAGCTCTTCAACTTTACTCAGCCCAGAAAGCCAAATTTTTCAGAGTAAAAAAAAAAATGTGGTTTCGATTTTTTAACAATTAATTGTACCTTCATTTTATGCTTTTTCTTGCTTTTTTTTTTTCAACATTTAGAATTTGAAATTTGGCATAATGTTTCTGGAGCACATGCAATCAATACCACATATTAAGAATCTGCTATGTATTTTTTTAAAATAGAAATTTGGGGCTTAGTACATTTCAACAGATGGCCGACAATACCTTTATCTTTGGCAATACTGGTAAAGGTTACTTATCTGAAAACACCTACATCTACAACACAAAAATAAACTTTCTGCTTTTATTTTGATTTAATACGATGTATTTGCTGCTTTATGAATTAATACAAATAGAAAGAAGGTCTTTTGAAGTTATTAATTGCTCTCTACCAATTCACACCTCCTTCCTCTGTGTCTACTTATTTCAAGTACAAAATACTTACACCTACAAGCCATTTCGTGTTGTATCTGATTTCCTGCGTAAACGGATTGTTTCAAGTAAATATTCTTACTGGTCCTAACAAGGGAAAAAAAAACGCCAACCACCCATGGATTGTCTGTGCAGGTGTTGGAAATTAGAAATTATCGAGAGACTCACCTCTTCTTATTTCTCCCTGTTCCGCTTGTAAAATCAGGATCCCAAAGAAGCAACAGAAGGCTGGAGGCGGTGTGAAGAACCAATCCAACGACACCTCAGATGGCAGTTCAGTCCAGTTGTTTTTGGACGTCTCTTGGAAACAGAAAAAGGTGTAGTTGATCTTTCATTGTAATTATTTTGTCGTTCTTGTCTATTGAAACATTTTTTGGGGGAGGGGAGGGGGGGGGGGATGACATCCCGACTTCTCGGAGTTAACTCTAGCAACAACCCTGTCAAAGTTTTTATGTATATTCTTGCTTTAGTTTCGATCTTTGAGTTTGCATATGTACAACAATTAATGGATTTGTAATTTCACTGCATTAATAAACCGTTCTTGAAAAATATATACGTCCCAGTTTAAAAGTTTTCTATTTGTGCCAAACTGTACCACCCATCTGACAGAGAGATTATGGTTTGGGTTTTTTTGGGGGGTTTTTAAAAATTGGCAGCTATTGTATACGGTATTGTTTGTTTCTGTTTTCTGCCGGGACAGAATAATAATAATAATTGCTTTTATATAGCGCATATCCTTGCTCAAGAGCATGCTCTATGCGCTTTACAACTATTATTACCCCAGCAGACCCTCTGAGAACACTCAGAAACATTCTCGGCTTCCGCGGAAGCATACAGCCTTGCCTCTGTTCTTGTTCACTTTGGTAACTTCCCCTTCAATTAAACAGCAGACAAGATCAAGGGCCAAGCCCTCCACTGGAGATGGTCACAGCAAAACTAGAGGTAACAATGTTCCAAGACCCCAGAAGCGAGAATCGTACAGCACCGTTGATGAAGACGGGAAAAGTGACGAAGCCACCAGCTCGACCAGTAGCTTGGGTCTGATGATTGAAGGGGAAGTTGCCAATGTGAACAAGAACAGAGGCAAGGCTGAGGCAGGAGTTGCGGAAACGGAAGGGAAGCGGGCGCGTTTGTCGTCTCCTCTTCTGCTACCTGTCAGTGGATTTTCACGATCGGGGAATGCTGAGTGTAAAGATGTGAGTAAGACGGACAGCCTTGAAATTCCAAGGAGAGAAGCAGGTGAGAGACTCATTCATTTCATTTACCTCAGTGTTGTCGCTATTAAAGAAATATGACACCCCCAATCAGGGCTCTGCTACTGACTGAAGTGTCTTTAGGCCATTCCTAAAGGGGGGGATATTAACATGTTCTTATGTACAGTAGAATTGTAAATGGGCTGATTTATCAATGTCATGCTCTTACTGTGCCGGAACAACATAGGGGGAACTGCTGCCTTTTCTGTCCTTGTCCTTACCCTCTCCATTTTTCCTCTACTTCTTTTGTATGTTTGTCACTCTCTTGTGAACTGCTATTTCCGGGGTGCCTTGATAGTTGAAGCAGACTTTGTGCTGTTGAGGCTAGAGAGGTGAGCAGAATAAGCCTGATTCCCCGTTTAGACTTCTCTGTTGACATCCACCTCGTGATTCTAATATGACCGTATGCAGTTGCGAGCGCTGTAAAACCTTACTAAAACTAAAAAAAGAAATCTTAAAGGAGGGGGGGGAATATATCCTGTACTATGAAAAAAAGTGATAACGTTGAGAATCCCTTACTTTGTTTTGATAAAGTCAGCGTGCCGGCAGATGGCATGTGTGTGATAAAGTGCTCTTTGACAGTTTGATGAAGGAAAAAAACTGCATCTCGACACACCTCACAGAAAATACGGCGTGCGCGGTTTGTTGAAACTCCAACATACGACATATTGTGTGTTACGACACGGTGGAATCAGGCGCTCCTCAATTTTTGCACATCTGGAACAGTCGTTGGTACACATCTTAAAGCTTGTTCCTTTGACTATGTTTCTATGAAAATTATACACATCTATCTTAATTAGAAGTTGAGATATTTGTGATTGAATGAGGTTAGGGATTCCAGGTTCTAGAGGTAAAATTAGCGAGAAAATGGCCCTCAAAGTTTGTTGATTTCCAAAGCTTGAGAATATTTGGAAGCTGAAAATTTACATTTGTTGAGTGTTTAATCAATGTTTTTCAGCAAAATCCACATAAAAATATCTTTTTAAATGGATATAAAAGTTATTGAGCAAAAGAACAAATTTGAACAAAAAATTGTCAAACTGGCGAAAAAATGCCGAAATCTTGGATTTGATTAGTTTGCCGAGCGCCTGATTTGACCAGGATGCCTCACATATAACATGACAAGACCTCACACGAGGAAGTACGTGGGGAATCAATCCAATGACCTTCAGGGACAGAAAGTGCACGGCTGCTACCTGAGGTCTGGCTGTCATTCTGACTGATTTATCGATTTCTTTTTGTGTTCATTTACCAATTTCTTTGTGGGTGGTTGGCGGGTGCTCTGGTGTGTTATTGTGCTCTTTCTTTCCTATCAAACACCTATCGTCATGTGGGTGGTTGGCGGGTCCTCTGGTGTGGTTTACTCCTTCTTTCCTATCAAACATCTATCGTGTTTATCTCCCCTTCTTCTTTTTGTGTTTGTTACCCCCTCGTAACACCTCTAAATTCGGCATTTACACGACCTTATTGTGTTGCAAGTGCCTTAAAACTCTTACTAAAACTAAAACATCTATCATCCTTTTCTCTCCTTCTTTCATACTTTGTATGCTACTCTCAATCAACACCTCTAATCTTCAGCACTTATATGACTTGATTGCATTGCAAATGCCGTAAAACTTATACATACTATACTAAAACTAAAAACCGGTTTTCTTTCGTAGGATGCGTTTCCCGAGACTGGGCGGTGCTGTCCGCGTCTGACCTTGTGACCCTCGCTGCCAGCGACGGCGACTCCGCGATGCGGAAGAGGACAGAGAGCCTCGGGTCCACAGAGAAGGAGACTTCCTGGGTCACGGCCAGCTGTGAGTGGCTGATTCACCTTTGGTATATCGCTCAACCTGTCCTACTGAGGGCTACCTTTGGTATACCTCTCAACCTGTCCTACTGAGGGCTACCTTTGGTATACCTCTCACCCTGTCCTACTGAGGGCTACCTTTGGTATACCTCTCAACCTGTCCTACTGAGGGCTACCTTTGGTATACCGCTCAACCTGTCCTACTGAGGGCTACCTTTGGTATACCGCTCAACCTGTCCTACTGAGGGCTACCTTTGGTATACCTCTCAACCTGTCCTACTGAGGGCTACCTTTGGTATACAGCTCAACCTGTCCTACTGAGGGCTACCTTTGGTATACCGCTCATCCTGTCCTACTGAGGGCTACCTTTAAGGGTTACCTTTGGTGTACCTCTCAACCTGTCCTACTGAGGGCTACCTTTGGTATACCGCTCAACCTGTCCTACTGAGGTTTACCTTTGATATACCTCTCACCCTGTCCTACTGAGGGCTACCTTTGGTATACCTCTCAACCTGTCCTACTGAGCGCTACTTTTAAGGGCTACCTTTGGTATACCTCTCAACCTGTCCTACTGAGGGCTACCTTTGGTATACCGCTCAACCTGTCCTACTGAGGGCTATCTTTGGTATACCGCTCAACCTGTCCTACTGAGGGCTACCTTTGGTATACCTCTCAACCTGTCCTACTGAGGGCTACCTTTGGTATACCGCTCAACCTGTCCTACTGAAGGCTACCTTTAAGGGTTACCTTTGGTGTACCTCTCAACCTGTCCTACTGAGGGCTACCTTTGGTATACCTCTCAACCTGTCCTACTGAGGGCTACCTTTGATATACCTCTCAACCTGTCCTACTGAGGGCTACCTTTGGTATACCTCTCAACCTGTCCTACTGAGGGCTACCTTTGGTATACCTCTCAACCTGTCCTACTGAGGGCTACCTTTGGTATACCTCTCAACCTGTCCTACTGAGGGCTACCTTTGGTATACCTCTCAACCTGTCCTACTGAGGGCTACCTTTGGTATACCGCTCAACCTGTCCTACTGAGGTTTACCTTTGATATACCTCTCAACCTGTCCTACTGAGGGCTACCTTTGGTATACCTCTCAACCTGTCCTACTGAGGGCTACCTTTGGTATACCTCTCAACCTGTCCTACTGGGGGCTACCTTTGGTATACCGCTCATCCTGCTCTACTAAGGGCTACATGTAGAAGACAATCACCTGTACAAACAACCATTTCTCCCCCCCACCCCCGCCAACATTTGAAATTAAATTTATAATGACACTGTGTAAGTGTAAGAGTATAAGACAGCTGTTTTTTTCTCTCAACAAAACTGGGTGGCTTAGCTATTGGAAACATTTTTCTGAAGGTTTGTGTAGGAACAGGCAATTGGATTTCTTTTAAGTTTATTTGACAAATTTACTACTTTTACCGTTTTCTCCAAGTTGGAACTAGTTTTCATTTTTTTTCTTGTAAGTCACTCAGCTCTAGACCTACACTCCGGATTGTCAGCTTTCCAGAGATTTTTTCCACTTTTTAAAAAATAGAAAAAAATAGAAAAAAATACAGTAGCCAACTAAAATTTAATGTATGCTACACAAATTTGTACACATTTTATTCAAATCTTTATTTGTGTGCATTGAAAATTTGTAAGCAAAATATGTCAAAGTTCTTATGCAATGCTCCGTGGAAAAAGGTATATATATACAGCATAAAAAAAGTAAACAAAAAGCGAAGAAAGGAAGTGCGTTCAAATTTGGCGCGCCACTCATATGGTTCGTGAATATAGCTTTTTTTGTTCTAAATTTGGGCTTGCACTTCTGGTCATAGTCTGTTCCAAATGAAAAACGGCTACTCTTCCAGTTAGGCTACAATCTGCTTTCAACAAAAGTAGTGTTTTCGGTTCCGAGAGCAAAATTTTCCATACACCGATATTGTTGGTGTTAGGGCTGGGTGAGTTAATGCTGTTTAGGTAATTGATTATTATCCAGAAGTATTTGCTTACTTTTCTGTTCTTTGATTCACCCTCTTGAGTTTACAGAGAATATGAAAGGTGCTTACAGAAGACTGATATTTGTTTGTTGGAAATTATTTATACCTGTGTTTGTTTCTGGTTCTTTCATCTTCCAATAAGAGACATTTTGCCTTCCCTTTCCTTGTGGGTGGTTGGCGGGTGCTCTTGTGTGGTTTGCTCCTTCCTTCCTATAAAAAATATATCTTCTTTATCTCCCTTCCTTCTTTTTTTGTGTTTGTTACTCCCTTGTAACACCTCTAATCTTCGGCACTTATATATATGACCTTATTGTGTCACATGTGCCGTAAAACTCTTACTAAAACTAAGCTTCCCTTTCGTTTTTCCAAATAATGTCAGCGAGCCAGATGAATTGGAGCAACTCCGGAGAGATGTGGTACAAAACGGGAAGCTCCTCGTCCCGGTACACCTACTCCGACATATCGGCCTACACTTTTGGCACAGGTGGGTACACCTACTCCGACATATCGGCCTACACTTTTGGCACAGATGAGTTCTAGCAGCACTTGTTCACTCTCTGTCTTAGTGTGTGTTTGGTAGAGTTCAACCAGATATGTACTGGCACAATTAGTGGAAAGACCCTGGTGACATTTTGGAGAGAGCAACGGAGCATCAATGGACATGTCCGGAGTGCAGGGATGTTGCTTCCTGAAACAATGAACAGTAAACAATGGTAGAGTTTTACGGCACTTGCAATGCACACACGACTGCTCCCAACTCAAAAGATGCACCAAGTTCCCTGAGTAGAAGAGAACAAGTCACGATCTTTCACCTGCGAACACAACACATCCCACTGAATTCCTACCTAAATAGGAACCGCAAGGATACCCCACCCGACTGCCCGTTATGCGACTGCCAGGATGAAACAGTACCACACCACCTCTTTACCCGCCCTGCACTTAGCGACCTGCGTAGCACCTACCTACCTGCCACCCCAGATATCGGAAATACTCTATACAGCAACAGAACTCAGCTGATAATAACCTGTCAATTCTTTGCCATATAATTGGACAGGCCAAAGGGCTAGAACTCAAATGGCCGCTGGATCGGAAAAGTAAAGTACGGCACTTGCAATACAAGTGTAAGTAATATAACACTGTCCCCGTGGTTTTACGCCAAAAAAATTATGAAATTATGCAAACTGAGCCCAAAAATGTGAAATTATGCGATTCTGTTAATTTTAACAAAGAGTGATGAAGGAAAATAATCAGACATTATGCAAAAAATGATCAAATTTTGCTAAATTATTTGGGGTGCATAAAATCTTAAAGTCACAAAATCACGGGGACAGTCATAAGTGCTGACGTTTAGAAGTGTTGCTGTTAGAGAATGATGAACAAAGAAATCTTAGGCCTATCTTATCTCATCTTGTCTTGTCTTGTCTTATCTCATCTTATCTTATCTCATGTCATCTTATCCAATCTTATCTTATCTCGTCTCATCTTATCTTATCTCATCGTATCTTATCTCGTCTTATAATCTCATCTTATCCAATCTTATCTTATCTCATGTCATCTTATCCAATCTTACCTTATTTCATCTTATCTCATCTGATCTTATCTTATCTTATCTGGTCTGATGTGCGGTTCAGAGAGCAGCGCTCCGTCTACTGCGGTCAGCTCCAGCACCCCTGTGGTCAAGCCGCTTCAGACTCGCAGGTTCTGCAACTCCACCACCGTGGAGGGCCGAGAGAGCATCGGGCGTGTGCAGTTCCCTCCCTTCCTGTCTCCCGTGCTGCCGGACGGAGGTAAGCTAGAGCAGATTGCATGTTGGTGGTGTAGTGGTTAGGTTCTCGGACTTGCAGCCGTTAAGGTTGTGGGTTCGAATCCTGTGAGAAGCTCAATGTCGTGTACTAAAGAAAGGCACTTTACGCAGAATTTCCCTCCCTTCACCCAGGTGGGAATGGGTACCGGGTTATAGACGGCAAAAGATCTTGTAGCTTTGTTTGTGTTTGAGTGCTTAACTCACTTCAGACGGATCACACAACAGTTGCGTGACCCCCGCCGCGACGCTCGCGACGGGTCTCACAAGCCCTGCGTGACCAACTTTGGAATTTTTTTTTCGCTCTACAAATCACGCACGGATCGCGAGACCCGCCTCGTACCCTTGTTTGGCCAAGCCTGAGCTACTTAGACTTCGTTTCGTATCTCTGGGACCCGTAGTTTTTAAGTTATTGAAGGTGAAGGACAGTGACCCCAACTGGGGTTGAACAGACCGGAACTCGCGCTTTGTTTTTTTCTATACAGCTCATAGTAATCCGACAGTCGCGTCGTAGTAACGGTCGAAGAAGTCGCATGAACAAGAATCACATAATTTCGCCGTTTTCTATACACTTCTGTACGTTTTACTAGTTTTAGTGTCTCAGAATATGATGTTTCTAATAGTTAGGATCCTGGATATGTACCCAAACACGGCCCGAGTCGTAGTTCTAGGGCTAGATCTAGCACTAGTACCGGTGTTGTTTTTCGCGCAACGAAATCACAATGTCGTGCCGTACATCTGTCTCATGTAATTCAGTGTATGGGTCTGAATCAATGCACAGACCAGCTTTTATATTTTCACCAAACACTCGCACATGTATACAAATCAAACCAGAACACTTTGAACTTTTATTTTTGTTGTTGCAGTGAATTTCATTCTACTTGTCACGTCTCTGGAAATTTTTCGGAAAATCAAATTCATTCCAATTTTTAAAAAATCATACAAATTAAAATATTACACTTACACAACTTTAGTTTTTTGTATTAGATTAAGCTTGAATGTTACTTTACTGTGTCAAAAAATAATGACAATAGGGTAATTCTGAGAGTTGTGGTGATTTATTGAAATACCCCCAAAAACGCCAGTCTTCAACGCTTGTGACTGGTGAAAGGGCCCAGTCGCAAGTGAGTTAATCAGGTACTCATACTGGGTGCCTCCTGCAAAGCTGAGAATGTTTCTGAGTGATCTTGGGTCTGCTGGGGTCATCTGTCTCCGCGGTTTTATGCCCCCCGCATAATTTAGCAAAATTTGATTATTTTTTGCATAATTTCTGATTCCTTTATCATTCTTAGTTAAAACTAACAGAATCGCATGATTTCTTTTGAAGGAGGTGGGGGATGCTCGGTGGCAGAGAGAAAATTAGAGAGAAAATAGCTGCCAAAGTTTGGTGACTTTCAGAGCTTGAGTGTCCTTGGACCCTGCAAATGGTTGCAGTTTTTGTGCCTTCGATCAAAGTTTTCAGTAAAATCTACTCAGAAAAGTGTTTTTTAATTAACAAAAACAATGTGGACCCCCCAAAAAATACATTTTTTAAAAATGCCAAGCTGCCAGAAAAATGTCGGTTTCTTTGATTTCATCATTTTGACAAGCACCTGATTCCACCACATGGTGACTCATAGGGTTTTTGAGAGCATCTAAGCAGAGGAATGATTTTTTTAACTATGATTGCCAGTGTTTGCCTCTGATTGGACACTGGAAAAAGGAAGAAGAAGCTTTCGAACGTGTCAAGTTGGAGTTTCTGCTTTTATTTCCAGGTGCTGAGAATGACGGTCAAAATCTGATGGACGAAGACAATTGTCAGCCAATCAATGAGAACAAGAGCCGGCCAATGGACGAAGACAAGGGTCAGTCGAGGAAGGATATCACCGCGGGAATTGAGCTTTGTCCGCAGGTATGTATTTTCTCCGTCTGTGTCTGCTCCCCCTCCCCCCCCCCCCCCTCAGGGCAGTGCTACTGACAGAAGTGTCTTTAGGAAATTCCCAAAGGGGGGTATTAACTAACATGTTATGAACAGTACAGTTGTAAAGGGCTGATTTATCAATGTCATGCTCATACAGTGCCGGAAAAACATAGGGGGAACTGCTGCTTTTTCTTTCCTCATTCTTACTATCGTCATTTTCCTCTACTTCTTTTGTATGTTTGTCGCTCTCTTGTGATCTGCTATTTCCGGGGTGCCTTGATAGTCAAAGCAGACTTTGTGCTGTTGAGGCTAGAGAGGTGAGCAGAGTAAGTCTGATTCTCCGTTTGGACTTCTCTGTTGACATCCACCCCTTGGCGCTCATATGACCTTATTCTGAACATGTGGGCGCCGTAACACCTTACTAAAGCAATGTTGGGAGTCCCTCTATTGGGATTGGACAAGTTGGTAATCCTCGAATCCTACGCTGAAGACTCCATTGTCATTGTCCCTGAAAATATTTTACGCCTCCATCCATACATTTTGTCAAAGAAAGTGTTGGATTGGAATCCACAGGGTAAAAGATCAAGGGGAGGGCCACGCGGAAACTGAAAAAGAATCACAGAAATTTACTGAATGTAATGTTGAGGCATCACACCAATACACCAAAGACTCCTGTTGTTACGTGTATGCTCCAGCTGTTACGTGTATGGGTTAATGCTTTTTCTATTTCTGTGTAATATGTGTGGCTTATTTTTCCATGTTTGCTTAGTTTTAGGTCAATTCTGTATGACAGTTGTAACTTTATAGGCCACATAATTACCTCATATTAAACTATTTTCTGCTTTAGTACATTTTACTCGTAACTTACCAACGTTTGGTACCAAATCTTTCCTTTCGAACATCTATTGCCTTGATCTCTCCTCCTTTTTACGTTTGTTGCTCTCTTGTGACATCTCTAATCTTCGGCACTTGTATGACCCTATTGTGCTAGCAAATGCCGTAAAACTCCTAGTAAAGCTAAAATTGAAATCATGACTTGGGACTGAAAACAGACACCTAATAAAAAGCAAGTATTTTCTGCTTTGGGCCCAGGTTCCCCACAGACGTCCGGCCAAAATGAAAGAGAGCACGCCCAAGGACACGTTCCTCCCAGTGTCTGTGAGTGGGAACTACGACACCACGCTACTTTAGAATCACAAAGTTGTAGCCCACATTTTTTTACCGTTTTGTGCTACTGAGACCATGAGGTCCGACACCAAAATTTCATGTTCTGTCTGCTCTATCAAAATTGTCAGATTATCAGAGTCTTTATCAAGATATTCAAAGAATTACATTAGAAAAAGCTTGACTCGTTGTGAAACTCAAAATTTTTTAATGATTCAAATTTCACACAATTAGGTAATTTTATGCAGTGCCACTTTTTAATATAATGTGCTTTAACCCCTTCAATGCCGCAGATAAATGTGAGGCAGCGTGGTGGAATCAGGCTCTCGTCAATTTTTGGGCATGTAGAGTAATTGGTATCATCTTAACTCACTTCAGACGGGTCACACAACAGTTGCGTGACCCCCGCCGCGACGCTCGCGACGGGTCTCACAAGCCCTGCGTGACCAACTTTGGAATTTTTTTTTCGCTCTACAAATCACGCACGGATCGCGAGACCCGCCTCGTACCCTTGTTTGGCCAAGCCTGAGCTACTTAGACTTCGTTTCGTATCTCTGGGGCCGGTAGTTTTTAAGTTATTGAAGGTGAAGGACAGTGACCCCAACTGGGGTTGAACAGACCGGAACTCGCGCTTTGTTTTTTTCTATACAGCTCATAGTAATCCGACAGTCGCGTCGTAGTAACGGTCGAAGAAGTCGCATGAACAAGAATCACATAATTTCGCCGTTTTCTATACACTTCTGTACGTTTTACTAGTTCTAGTGTCTCAGAATATGATGAGTTTAATGGTTAGGATCCTGGATATGTACCCAAACACGGCCCGAGTCGTAGTTCTAGGGCTAGATCTAGCACTAGTACCGGTGTTGTTTTTCGCGCAACGAAATCACAACGTGGTGCCGTTCATATGTCTCATGTAATTCAGTGTATGGGTCTGAATCAATGCACAGACCAGCTTTTATATTTTCACCAAACACTCGCACATGTATACAAATCAAACCAGAACACTTTGAACTTTTATTTTTGTTGTTGCAGTGAATTTCATTCTACTTGTCACGTCTCTGGAAATTTTTCGGAAAATCAAATTCATGCCAATTTTTAAAAAATCATACAAATTAAAGTATTAGACTTAGACAACTTTAGTTTTTTGTATTAAATTAAGCTTGAATGTTACTTTACTGTGTCAAAAAATGATTACAATAGGGTAATTCTGAGAGTTGTGGTGATTTATTGGAATACCCCCAAAAACGCCAGTCTTCAACGCTTGTGACTGGTGAAAGGGCCCAGTTCAAGTGAGTTAAAGCTTGTTTACTTGTCTTTAAATTGATGAAAAAAATATCCCTTTATCTTGAATACAAGTCGAGATATTTGCGAAAGAAGGAGGTGGGGTTCACCTATTTTCAGAGATAAAATTAGTGAGAAAATGGCCGCCAAAGATTAGTTATTTCCTTAGCTAAAGAGTCCGTGGTAACTAAAAATTTACGTTTTTTTACCTTTAATCACAGTTTTTCAGAAAAATCCACACATAAATGAGTTCTTTAATGGGTGTTGAGCCAAAAAACAAAAATTAGATAAATAAACATTCACAAATCAGCAGAAAATTGCAAGTTTTTTCACTTTGATTATTTTGACGAGAGCCTGGATTCCACCACGCTGCCTCACAAATAGGCCCCTGCATATATTGTACATTAAACCACATTTCTAGTTGTATAATTTTGGGGGAATTTCATGGAGAGATAGATGGAGGAAAGTTGGAGTTATTAACATGATTCCAAAAACAACATAAGCAACACGTTGTATTCGAGTAATGATAAACTGAGACCCAAAAAAGGGAAATGTACGTGTTGTGTGAGTGTTTGCGGGTAAAGAAGAAGAGACAAGAGGCTTTTCCCACCTTATACAACGCTCGTACATCTATTATCTATTTGTGGTGGCCGAATTTTGCTGTTCAAAAGGCTTTTTAATGGCTGCATCGATCGACATGCAATTTTCGCAAAAAAATTCTTTAAAATATTCTCCAGAGCATGGCGCCCTTGGTTTTTTCACTTTTGTGAGTTTTGCTGCAAAAAACTAAATTTCTTTATTTCGCCGATCGCTTTTGTCTCTGTAATTTTAGTAAACCCGGAAGTGATATTTCGCGAGGCGCATTTTGTTTTGAGAGTATAGATCTAGACCTAATTTTTTGCATCTCTCAAGATTTATTGTCCCATTCCAGTAGAGTGTAAATATAGTAGGCCAATGACTTTTAGTTGATGTTAAAGCACCAATCATTCCTTTCATCGAAAGGGGGCCCAGCTAGTTCCATATAATATACATGTCAGCCCATCTGTGTTTTCTTCCAGTAAATCATTTTTGTATGGTTGATGTGTTTGATCTAGATCTAATCTTCTCTTCGGAGCTAAAATCTGAATCTGACGTTTTCAAAATGGGGGGAAAATGGAGGTAAACAGAAAGGGAAGGTAGGTACCCCAATAATAATTACAAGATTTTAGCAGTAACTTCCCTTTTATAACTGGTATCAAAACAACCTCTGTCATAGTCACGTACGTTCTTTGGGCTATAGGCGCAATGCTACATGGTTCAGGCCCGTAAATTCTACGGGCGTAGCAGCGAAAAGGTTAAGATTGTAAAAACTACATTTAGATCTATTTATATTTTGTATTTTTGAAAATGACGACAGACTTTTTAGGTTCACCTTGATGATTTGACCTCTGCTGTGTCGTGTTGTGCTCCAGTTCTCGCTGTCGCCCATCCCTTTGGTCGACCTTGACGAGTCTGTGCTGGGCTGTCGCGAGAGCCGAGAGGTGAACAGCGAGGAGATCATCGTGCCCGCCCTGAGGGAGATCACTGTGCTCAGCGGACACTCGGACAATGATGGACAGGTGGGTGTGCTGGACACGTTTTCACGTATTATAGAATTGTGTGGCATTGTGGGGACATTTAAGGCGTCGGTGGCCCAGTGGTTAGGCTCTCAGACTCGCAGTCGTAAGGTCGGTCGTGGGTTCGAGTACCATCAGGAAGGTCATGGGTTCGAGTACCGTGAGGAAGGTCATGGGTTCGAGTACCGTGAGGAAGGTCATGGGTTCGAGTACCGTCAGGAAGGTCATGGGTTCGAGTACTGTCAGGAAGGTCGTGGGTTCGAGTACTGTCAGGAAGGTCGTGGGTTCGAGTACTGTCAGGAAGGTCGTGGGTTCGAGTACTGTCAGGAAGGTCGTGGGTTCGAGTACTGTCAGGAAGGTCGTGGGTTCGAGTACTGTCAGGAAGGTCGTGGGTTCGAGTCCTGTCAGGAGCCCGACCTTGTGTTCATGGGGAAGACACTTTCCACAGATTTTCCTCGCACCCCCCAGGTGGAAGTGGGTACCTGGTAGGGCTGGGACAACACGGGTAGTTTGATAACCGGGTAATACCCGGGTACCCGACATTTCAGTTATCATATATGGTGTTTCTGTACTACTCTGCCTGCTCGCCATTTCATTTGGGTGTTTTCCCTTCAAACGCTTGAAGAGGCTTGAAGTTGAAGACCCATCAACGTTAATTAAAGGCAGAAAAATGTAAATTTACAGTTTCCAGAGACAGGACTCTCTAGCTTTGGAGGTCACCAAACTATGGCGCCCATTTTCTCTCTAATTTTACTTCTAAGACTTAGTGACCTCTCCTCCTTCAATCTCAAATAACCCCCCGGGGCAGTGCCACTGACTGTAGTGTCTTTAGGCCATTTCCCAAAGGGGGGACATTTCTCGTTCAAGCACAGGAGAATTGTAAATGGGCTGACTCACGTTACGCTCATAACTGTGCCTGATCTACAACAGGGAACTGCTGCTTTTTCTTTCCTAATCCTTACTATTGTCATTTTCCTCTACTTCTTTTGTATGTTTGTCACTCTCTTGTGACCGGCTATTTCCAGGGTGCCTTGAAAGTCGAAGCAGACTTTGTGCTGTTGAAGCTAGAGAGGTGAGCAGTCTAAGTCTGATTCCCTGTAAAGACTTCTCTGTTGACACCCACCCCTTGGCGCTCATATGATGACCTTACGCAGTTGCTAGCGCCGTAAAACCCTCTACTACTACTATTTTATTTTTTTTATTTTTTTAATCTCAAAATTTCAATTTTTATTGAAGACAGAAGGGCCATTTTTTTCATCATAAGCAAGACATGAACAAGCTTTAAGGTGATTCCATTAACTCCATATGCCCAAAAATTGACGAGCGCTTGGTTCCACCGCGCTGTTATATTATAGCTCTATGCTATTTTTATTTGATTGTCTCCCTTTTCCAGGATTTTGAGGCTTGCATCGGTAAAATCTCCAGGAGTTGAAAGGTTTACGTTGAAGCGGAGCCCACTGTAGTAGATGAAATCCTGTGAGGTAAAACATGCGGGATGAGGTGATTAACTTGATGTTTCTCCCTCCCTTTGTGTCTCGTCAGGGGACGGGAGACCGTGCTCATGGGGTCGGAGACGGGGACCAGAACGAGATAGATCTTCACAAGTCTGTGGAATCCCTCAAGTCCATGTTATTTGAGGAACCTATGGAACGACTGAAGAAATCTCTTGGAGGAATCGAGGGAACATCTGGTCTTTGTCGCGTTTCTGTTCCTAGGAAGCGTTCGTCTACCCGCACGTCTGCCGCCGCTCACCAGCCAAGTGTCGCCCAGTCGTCCCCCCTTCCTGCTGGGCACACGAGCTCTCCTCTTCTAGCCCAGAAGTCGGGAGGAGTGGAGGAAACATCCGGTTGTCGTCGTCGCAGTTCGGTTCCCGAGAAAGTGACTGCGGGTCCGTCGTCTGTCGTCGAGTCGAGTGTGGCCACGCCCCCTCCTGCGGTCAACACAAGCCCTCCTCTAGCCGAGAAGAAGTCTTCGGAGGAGGAGCTGGAAGCATCCGATTGTTGTTGTCCTAGTTTGGCTCCAGAGAAGCTTCCAGAAGGACCCCTGTCCGGAGTGGTAGGGTCAGGTGTGGTCACCGCCCCTCCTGCTCATGTGGACGGAAGCTCTCCGCCGGCGCAGAAGTGGATGGAGCAGACAACACCCACAGTGAAGGCAGCTTGCAGGAAGTCTCTGCCACGCGTGTGCTTCATCAACGAGCTGTGCAGGAAGAACGTGGCCGAGAAAAGAACAGGCCGGAGCTGGATCAGGTTGAGGTTCCTTTGACGTGTGACTTACAATACATAGGTACAGTCCAGCACACTTATCATGAGATTTCAGTGACTTACAATACATAGGTACAGTCCAGCACACTTATCATGAGATTTCAGTGACTTACAATACATAGGTACAGTCCAGCACACTCATCATGAGATTTCAGTGACGTGCGACTCACAATACATAGGTACAGTGCAGCACACTCATCTTGAGATTTCAGTGACTTACAATACATAGGTACAGAAGAGTAATGGGGAGATGCAGAAGACTTTTTGTTTTGTACCAATTTGGCTATGTACACTGTAGGCCTACATGGTACACAAATGCAAAGAAATGTCAAAGAGAGATTCAGGACGCCCCCACAGGGCAGTGCTACTCACTCAAGTTGTCTTCAGCTGTCCCCGTGGTTTTATGCACCCCGCATAATTTAGCAAAATTTGATCATTTTTTTCATAATTTCTAATTATTTTCCTTTACTTTATCATTCTTTGTTAAAATTAACAGAATCGCATAATTTCACATTTTTGGGCTCAGTTTGCATAATTTCAGAATTTTTCTTGCCTAAAACAACAGGGACAGCTGTAGGCCATTCCCAAAGGGTGGACATTAACATGTTCTTATGCACAGTAGAATTGTAAATGGGCTGATTGACCAATGTCATAATCATACTGTGCCCGAACAACATAGGGAGAACTGCATTTTACATTTCAGTACATGTGTACCTATTTGTTTCTTTATGGTAATGCTAGATCTAGAAAGTTGTACATTTCAGTATTACAGGGCAGCCTGCTCTCTATAACGACATCGTCAGGACCAGATAAAAATGTCTTTAAAGAGAGTTGTCGTTATAGAGAGTTGTCGTTATTGTCATTATAGAGAGTTGTCGTTATAGAGAGATGTCGTTATAGAGAGTTGTCGTATAGAGAGTTGTCGTTATAGAGAGATGTCGTTATAGAGAGTTGTCGTTATAGAGAGTTGTCGTTATAGAGAGTTGTCGTTATAGAGAGTTGTCGTTATAGAGAGATGTCGTTATAGAGAGATGTCGTTATTGAGAGTTGTCGTTATAGAGAGATGTCGTTATAGAGAGTTGTCGTTATAGAGAGTTGTCGTTATAGAGAGATGTCGTTATAGAGAGATGTCGTTATAGAGAGATGTGGTTATAGAGAGATGTCGTTATTGAGAGTTGTCGTTATAGAGAGTTGTCGTTATAGAGAGATGTCGTTATTGAGAGTTGTCGTTATAGAGAGGAAACCAAAAATATTACTAATGAAATGATATAAAGGGGAAAGTCAAGACCTGGGCACCATGTGGCTATACAGAAAATGCTGTTTTATGGAAGGTCGCAATAGAGAGGCTGCATGTAGTTTCTTTATGGTATGCTAAAAAGCTTTATTTCAGTTTAACATGTAATAGTTTCTGTGGTATGCTAGAAAGTTGTACGTTTCAGTACGTGAATTAGTTTCTCTATAATATACTATGGAATGCAAGAAAGCTGTACATTTCAGTTTCTGTGCTAGAAAGTTGTACATTTCAGTACATGTATTATTAGTTTCTCTATGGAATGCAAGAAAGCAGAGTTAGTTCCTCTGTGTTGTGCTAGACTGTTGTACATTTGAGAGTTAGTTCCTTTGTGTTGTGCTAGACTGCTGTACATTTGAGAGTTAGTTCCTTTGTGTTGTGCTAGACTGTTGTACATTTGAGAGTTAGTTCCTTTGTGTTGTGCCAGACTGTTGTACATTTGAGAGTTAGTTCCTTTGTGTTGTGCCAGACTGTTGTACATTTGAGAGTTAGTTCCTCTGTGTTGTGCCAGACTGTTGTACATTTGAGAGTTAGTTCCTCTGTGTTGTGCTAGACTGTTGTACATTTGAGAGTTAGTTCCTCTGTGTTGTGCTAGACTGTTGTACATTTGAGAGTTAGTTCCTCTGTGTTGTGCTAGACTGTTGTACATTTGAGAGTTAGTTCCTCTGTGTTGTGCTAGACTGTTGTACATTTGAGAGTTAGTTCCTTTGTGTTGTGCTAGACTGTTGTACATTTGAGAGTTAGTTCCTTTGTGTTGTGCTAGACTGTTGTACATTTGAGAGTTAGTTCCTCTGTGTTGTGCTAGACTGTTGTACATTTGAGAGTTAGTTCCTCTGTGTTGTGCTAGACTGTTGTACATTTGAGAGTTAGTTCCTTTGTGTTGTGCTAGACTGTTGTACATTTGAGAGTTAGTTCCTTTGTGTTGTGCTAGACTGTTGTACATTTGAGAGTTAGTTCCTTTGTGTTGTGCTAGACTGTTGTACATTTGAGAGTTAGTTCCTTTGTGTTGTGCTAGACTGTTGTACATTTGAGAGTTAGTTCCTTTGTGTTGTGCTAGACCGTTGTACATCTCACTTTCAGTGTTCGGTTTGTTCCTGTGCTGTGCTAGAAAGGCGATGATGCAATTGGAATTTTCCGCTTTGCCTTTAAGTCTTGTGCAGTGTCTAGAAACATCTGCTCAACTCTAATGTTTGAACGTTCATGCTGCCCAATACATCTGTGATATAATATGACAATGACAATCTTTTTTCATCTCGCAGGGAGAAATTTGTCTTGGTCGTTAACAATAGCAATAGACGTTACAAAAGTTAGACCTAAAGGTGCACTCACGCAAACGCACAACAAGACAGGACATTAGAAATATACATGTCTCACGTGCTGGGACTTCCCACTCCGTAAAACATTCTCTCTCTGTCTCTCTCTCTCTCTGTCTCTCTCTCTCTGTCTCTCTCTCTCCTCTCTGTCTCTCTCTGGCTCTCTCTCTCTGTCTGTCTCTCTCTCTTTCTCTCTCCTCTCTGTCTCTGTCTGTCTGTCTGTCTGTCTGTCTGTCTGTCTGTCTGTCTGTCTCTCTCTCTCTCTCTCTCTCTCTCTCTCTCTCACACACACACACACACAAACTAAATAAGTTGATAAAAAAGGCATTAAGAAAAATTGGTAGAGACCTAAGTAACTTTGAATATCTGCACAAGACAAACGTTCTTAAAAAAGGCGGAAATAATGCTTAGTGACCATAGCCACCCACTGACATCGGAATTTCAACTATCGACCCGCAGTAAACGATACATTTAAAAAAAAGTAAGAACAGACAGAAGAAATTCATTTGTACCAACTGCAGTGAGGTTACTGAACACACAGTGCTACAAATGAAACAGAGAGAGAGAGAGAGAGAGAAAATGAATGTTTTACGGAGCGGGTTGTCCCAGCCCGTGAGACATGTATCTACTTGGCCTAATGTCCTGTCTTGTTGTGCGTTTGCGTGAGTGCACCTTTAAGTCTAACTTTTGTAACGTCTACTGCCAATGCCATTGTAAACGACCAAGACAAATGTCTCCCTGCGAGATGAAGAAAGATTGTCCTTGTCGTTGTCAAACACACATGTGATATAATGATGCCTTCATGTAGTGTTTCAATTGCTGTTGGATGAGCCCCCTGTTTTGTCTACATAATAATGTGATAGAATATACATGTAATCCACCTCCCTGTATCTATGTGATAGAATATACATGTAATCCACCTCCCTGTATCTATGTGATAGAATATACATGTAATCCACCTCCCTGTCCTTCACTCTCTGGTCACCTTACTTGTGGATGTGATACAATCCACTTCCTTTTTCCTTGCCACATTTATAAATTGAAGCTGACAGGTACATGAAATAAAATTTTCTGTTGAAAAACTTGGTTTTTTAGATTTTAATTCTATATATTTTCAGATAAGTTGCTCAGTGGAGATTTTTTTAAAAATGGTTTTAGTTGTCACTGCTGTTGTTTTCCTCACGACCAGCAAATAGTTTTTTATTGTGATAATGTATAGAACTGTGATAAATTTGTGATTGAAAATACAGCAAATAGTAATATAGCTCTTTGTGTATCTAGAATCAATGTAAGGTCCCTTTCTGTAGCTCAAAATCTGCAGTTAAACCTGTGCCGTCGGTACATGTCTGAATTACTGAATAATTTTGGGGGGTTTTTTCTTCATTTATTTCGAGACCCAGACTTTCTTCTTCTGCATATGTATGCATGTAAATGTTTATAAGGAAGCTAAGTTTTCCAAGCACACATTATTTTATACAGTAGAAAAAATATCTATAGATTCTATGATGTTAAAGAGATCTCGTGGCAGACCATCTCATTTCCGTTGATTGTAAAACCTTGCAGAGTAAAGCTGTCTCCGTCGTTTTATGCAAGAAAAATTCTGAAATTATGCAAACTGAGCCCAAAAATGTGAAATTATGCCATTCTGGGGGTTTTTTTAAACGAAGAATGATAAAGGAAAATAATCAGAAATTATGCAAAAAATTTAAATGATCAAATTTTGCTAAATTATTATGCGGGGTGCATAAAACCATGGGGACAGGTAAAGTGATGCCACTCCTGGAGACTAGAGCAAGAATCTAACTAAGGGAATGACAAACAGAAAGCTGCTCAAACCATCTCCAAGTCCTTTGTGCAGATTGCTTCAATCAGTCCCAGTAGTGATGATGAACCCTCTCTCACTCTCTATCCTGTCATTAACCTGTCCCCGTGGTTTTATGCACCCCGCATAATTTAGCAATATTTGATCATTTTTTAAATAATTTCTGATGATTTTCCCTTATAATTCTTTGTTAAAATTAACTGAATCGCATAATTTCACATTTTTGGGCTCAGTTTGCATAATTTCAGAATTTTTCTTGCATAAAACGACGGGGACAGATTAACAACTTGTGTGTTCCTTCTTTCATCAACTGTTGGGTCAAACGGTTTGTAGAGAAGAGGTGGCTTGAAAGTTGAGAATAAAAAAGAGCTATCTTGGCTCTCCAACCTCAAACTGTTGTAGTTGTAGACATGATGATCTTTTCTCCTCTACCTTACGCCACAGTCCCGAGGAATAGTTATCAAAAGGTTCAAGATAAAAAAAAGTCCTCATTCAATGAAGTCTGGGGACTGTACATTCATTGCACGACAGGCCGCCTTTATCTGTCCCGGAGGTTTTATGCACCCCGCATAATATGGCAAAATTTTATCATTTTTTGGCATAATTTCTGATTATTTTCTATTATCATTCATTGTTAAAATTAACAGAATCGCATAATTTTACACTTTTGTGATCAGTTTGCATAATTTCCTAATTTTTTTTGTGTGCATAAAACCACGGGGACAGCTTTATTGAATATGTAGGAGGCCCTGTCAGTTTGATTATTTTTCATTTTGAAAAGGATGGACATTTTAACAGCCCTGTTGTGTGGGGGAATCAACGTGGATGAGAATGTGTGGATTCTTCTGTAGGAATCGTACATCAAAGTGTACCCAGACTATGTCTTCATGTAGGCCTTCACTCTGATCGAGTACAGAAATCAAACAGAATATATGGAAGCTCATGTCGTGCACACAATGGAATGGACCCAAGTTTATTAGGAACCAAAAAAAAAAAAATTACAAAATCAGCCCCAAAGTCATTCAATATATATGTTGAACGTTCTTATTTAATTAATAAAACAAATATTGTGAACATTTTTCAAAAGCTTAAAACAACGATTCATTAGCCAACATATTTCATGGGGTAGCAGCTCAACTATCATTTCTCTGGTTTTTCACATTTACCAGGAAGAGCAAAAAAACAAACATTTTTCGCCCCTAAATCCATCAAGAATAGGCTACTTGCAATTTAACTTCAAAAGGGTATTTTCACAAAATAAAAAACCATCACACAACTTTGAGCTTTTTACAGAGCAGGCTCACCACCTTCCCACTGCCTTGAAATATGTTTTTCAAACAAAAGTGATGGACACTGATTTTTGCCAAAACCCGACTTGCGACACTTGAGCTGCTACCCTGCCAGTTATGCCTTTCCAAAAACGTGAGATACCGGGGTTGACAAGTATAAGGACCAAAATCAAATTTAGGAAAAAACTCTAATTCTCCACATATGTAGCCCAATGATTGCTCTTACAGTAACTTACAGACCGACTTCCTGAACATGAGTATCCACAATTCCTTCACAACAACAACAATAACAATTATACTTAGAAATAGACAATTCTCCAGCTAAGCTGAGGTTTTATTCTAAAACATAATAATTTAGACAACATTTTTTTTTTTATTACAGAAATAATACAGGCAAAACCAATAAATTTAACTGATGAAATTGTTCCTGGCACACGTTCTGAACAAACCAGAAGCCAGAAGTAACATGATAATACCGTGAAGCCCGTCTAAAGTGAAGACGCTTTATTTGAACAATCGGTGAACGATATTCTGCGGTCCCGATTGAAACGCTATTTGTATTAAGTAAAAAAAATAGTGGATAAAATGAACCGGTTTCACGATGGGGGAATTGGATCAAATGAACGCCACAAAAGGAATGAAAGCAAAGAACGGACCGACTTTGTCACTGTCGCCAGGCTGTGAAAGTACATAATATAAATTATATATATATATGTAAAATTCTTTGCCTCTGGCATCGGCAGACAATCCCAGCTCGGCATTGGCGAACGCAATCTCAATCAGAAAGAAAGAGCTCTAGTCTAGGCTCGCCCGCTGTGTTGTCCCCCCACCCCACCTCCACCCTAGACCCACCACTGCGGGTAGCTACCGTCTCTAGGCCTCCACCCTACCACAAAGGTAAAAACTGAACCTGGGACAAAGTGAACACTTTCTCCTGGTCCCAAAGAGTTCACTTTAAGCATACTCCACAGTATAAGTGAACTACAAACTGTGTTTTTATTTTTATTATAGTAGAGAGTTTTACGGCGCTCGCAACTGCATAAGGTGATATGAGCGCCAAGGGGTGGGTGTCAACAGAGAAGTCCTTACAGGGAATCAGACTTACTCTGCTCACCTCTCTAGCTTCAACAGCACAAGGTCTGCTTCAACTATCAAGGCACCCCGGAAATAGCAGGTCACAAGAGAGTGACAAACATACAAAAGAAGTAGAGGAAAATGATAATACTTAAGGATTAGGAAAGAAAAAGCAGCAGTTCCCTGTTGTAGATCAGGCACAGTTATGGGCGTGACATGATGAATCAGCCCATTTACAATTCTACTGTGCTTGAACCAGAAATGTCCCCCCTTTGGGAATGGCCTAAAGACACTACAGTCAGTGGCACTGCCCCAGGGGTACAAGCTGAATAAATTTTCTTTGAAGAACATAGAGTATGTCATTGTTACAAATAAGTTAAAGGTTTTTCATAACCCTCATGACATAACAAATCGGATCATAACAAAGACGATTTACTTCAGTTTGGACCCAAAAATTAAAATACATGTACTAATAAGTCCTTCGCACAAAATACTTTCCAATAATGAGGCAAATTTCCACCTCAATTGGTCACTTTTAAGCAAAAGGGGGCTATCCCGAAGAAAGCAGCTTTGAGAAAATCGAAAGTACATTTTTTGGACCCTTGTTCAGTTTCCTTAAAAGACAAGGAGAGTTTTCTCTATAACCAAACAAATATATACACACCAATTAAACCAAACTTTTCCTATAGGTAGGGCAATGCCCACTGTTGGGAGTAGGTCAGGATTTCTGAAAAAACCCCGAAATCTGGGTTAGCCCGCTTGTCCTTAAAAGCGACCAATTCAAAGTATATTCACATTTAAAAGTCCTCTCAATTATATATGTAATGATTTGTTCAATACAAAGACGACAAACTTAAATTTGGGCTCTAAAAGTTATAATTGATGTGGCATTCTCATAAAACACAGCATTAAATTTCAAGAGTCTTAAGACTGTTTTCATGATATGCCCACACATACATATACACACAAAAAAACCCAACAAATATACACACACATACACACACAAACACATACAAACAAACACACACAAACACACACACCATCTTGAACAGGGACTCCTCCCAGAGACTCAGTGCGGTTTCCGGGCCAAACAGGGAACCACAGACATGATCTTTACTGCCCGCCAATTCCAGGAAAAATGCCAGGAGCAACACTTTGACTTATTCATGACCTTTGTGAATTTAACGAAGGCCTTCGACACTGTCAGCACAGAAGGACTGGGGTGGATCACGGAGAAGTACCGATGCCCAAGTAAGTTCATCACCATCGTCAGACAGCTTCACGATGGTGTAATGGTGAAGGTTCTAGAAGACGGAGACGAGTCAGACACCTTCCCTGTGACCAATGGCGTCAAACAAGGGTGCGTCCTTGCCCCAACTCTCTTCAGTACGGTATTTTCCGCCACATGGATGTTGAAATCAACAACAGAGTAGCCAAAGTCAGCTTCACCTTCAGGAGACTCCGCCAGAATGTCTGGGAGCGCAGAGAACTCAGTCTCTCCACAAAGCTGAAGGTGTACCGGGCGGCGGTTCTTACCATCCTACTTTACGCCAGCGAGACATAGACTGTCTACAGCAGACACGCTAAGCAGCTCAATCGACTCCACCTGAGCTGTCTCCGTAAAATCCTCCACATCAGATGGCAGGACAAAGCCCCAGACACGGATCTTCTAGAGCGGGCCGGAATCCCCAGGATCTACATCCTCCCCCAGAAAACGCGAGCCAGATGGGCCGGCCACGTGGTCAAAATGGTGGACAGCCAGTTGCCCAAACAGCTGATGTATGGAGAGCTGTTTCATGGCCATCTCTCAGTTGGAGGGCAGGAAAAAATGTTTTAAACACTGCCACAAAGTCTCACTAAAAGAACTGGGAATCCTGAACGCCTCGTGGGAAACACTGGCCCTAGATCGCCCCGCCCGGCGCTGCAAACTAACTAAGGGAGCCAAAGCAGCAGAGGCCAAGCACATCGCCGAAGCCACAAGAAAACGCAAAGTGGGCAAGTTCAAACCTGCCTCCACCACAATTTCAACACAAGACTACCAGTGCCCACACTGTGGGCGAAACTTCCGAGCCAGGTTAGGTCTTATCAGTCATCTCCAGACCCACCGTCACCGTCAAATAGACCAATTTGTCAAGTCATGGTTGTCTTCAAAGGCTAAGGACACACAACAGTCTTTTGCGATTCAGTAGACTTGAGCTACGTGCAAACATGGCACCACAAACGTCCCACGTACTTCGTCGCCAGAACCACGTACTATCGTAACCGACAAAAATGGGGTTTTGAGCTACGGTGGTTTAAAGTCTTGCGCAGTTTATTTTTCAAACCCTGTTGTGAATGAATGGAACATATATATATATTCTATAGATTTTTGGTTTGTATATAGAATCTATAGACTTTATGCCATATTTTCTGTCACTGCTTCAGAAAATCGATTTATTTAGTGAAAAATGACCACTTTTGTCATTTATGTTAGTATGTAGCGGTACAGTCCCTTACACTGCACAATACGTCGCTTACGATAGTTCGTGAAAACAAAACAAACGGCATAAAATATCAGTTATGTTATTTTATTATGAAGGAAAAAAGCATGGTGATCCATTTTACCAGTATTTACTGGTGCATGAGTTTCGCAAAAGGATGAATTGAATAAGTGAACAGCCTTGCAACTTTGAAAATAGGCAAAACAAAATAGACCGGGAGCATTTTATGATTTATGGGCGTCACTTTGCAAGTTTGAGAGAGAGGGAGCGAGGCAGAGAGTGAGAGAGAGGCAGAGAGAGAGAGAGAGAGAGAGAGAGAGAGAGAGAGAGAGAAAGAGAGACGCAGGGGGAGGGAAAGTAGAGAGAGATGGGGGGAGGGGGA
>NW_004797552.1:626700-631669 GCF_000002075.1 Aplysia californica
TATATATATATATTCAAGAGGGTGCATACAATGCCTCACAAACCGCGTGTATCTCAGTGACTATTAAAAGTATCAGGTTTTGACAGGGTTTACAATGGAAAATTTGTAATCTGGTTGTATTTTAGCCCGACTTCGGGTGCTATGGCGGTTACGACAGTACGCGATTCGGGTGATATGGCGGTTACGACGGTACGCGATTCGGGCGATGACATATCAGATTTTTCTCCTGCGTGTATTTCCCTGTGACGCTGTAGACCGTTACTGAACATAAACGTGGCACCACAAACTTCACACTTGTAAGGTTTTTCTCCTGTATGCGTTCTTGTGTGGCTTTGTAGACCACCTTTGAATGTAAACGTGGCACCACAAACTTCACACTTGTAAGGTTTTTCTCCTGTGTGTGTTCTTTTGTGACCCAGTAGATTGCTACTCGTTGAAAACGCGGCACCACAATCTTCACACTTGTAAGGTCTTTCTCCTGTGTGTGTTCTTTTGTGACCCAGTAGATTGCTCCTCGTTGAAAACGTGGCACCACAATCTTCACACTTGTACGGTTTTTCTCCTGTGTGTGTTCTTTTGTGAATTTGTAGACTGCTACCATGTGTAAACGTGGCACCACAATCTTCACACTTGTAAGGTTTTTCTCCTGTGTGTGTTCTTTTGTGACTTTGTAGATTGCTACCCTGTGTAAACGTGGCACCACAATCTTCACACTTGTAAGGTTTTTCTCCTGTGTGTATTCTTTTGTGTTTCCGTAGACTGCTATTGCATGTAAAGGTGGCACCACAAACTTCACACTTGTAAGGTTTTTCTCCTGTATGTGTTCTTTTGTGACTCTGTAGACTGCTTCCTCTTGTAAACGCGGCACCACAAACTTCACACTTGTAAGGCTTTTCTCCTGTATGCGTTCTTATGTGGCTAAGTAGACCGCTATTGAATGTAAACGTGGCACCACAAACTTCACACTTGTAAGGTTTTTCTCCAGTGTGTATTCTTTTGTGACTTTCTAGATTGCCACCCCGTGTAAACGTGGCACCACAAACTTCACACGTGTGACGTTTTTTTCGTGTGTGTATTCTTTTGTGTTTCTGTAGACTACTGCTACAAGTAAATGTGACACCACAAACTTCACACTTGCAAGGTCTATCTATTGTGTATGTTCTTTTGTGCCTCTGTAGGTCACCTAGTTCTGTAAACATCTCAAGATAGACAATACACTTGTGAGGTTGTTCTCCTGAGTATCTGCTTTCCCTGACCAGAGACCTTGGAACATCTTGGCAACCAGCGCCCATCTCTTTATACACTTTTGGGGGTGTGGTACTAGAAGCTTCCGTAGAATTTATACAACTGGCAAAAGACACAGCACAAGAAAGGTTGAAATCTGGACCTTGTCCCATGGACTGTTTACTATCACAAGACATACGACTTTTGACGTAGGACTCATGCTTTGAACTTCCGTTAAGATGTTTTCCTGGGAAAGACAAATAAAGGACAAGTTATCTAACCCTGACGTTAAGATGAAACATCTGGAAGAAGACAAATAATGAACAAGATATGTAACCCTGACGTTAAGATGAAACATCTGGAAGAAGACAAATAATGAACAAGATATGTAACCCTGACAGTAGGATGAAACATCTGGAAGTAGACAAATAATGAACAAGATATGTAACCCTGACGTTAAGATGAAACATCTGGAAGTAGACAAATAATGAACAAGATATGTAACCCTGACAGTAGGATGAAACATCTGGCAGAGTAGAAGACAACAATGGACAAGTCAACACTGATGGTAAGATGAAACATCTGGAAGAAGACAAAAATGATGTGTTATCTTATGCTAATGGTAGAATGAAACATCTGGAAGAAGACAAAAATGATGTGTTATCTTATTAAATGCTAATGGTAGAATGAAACATCTGGAAGAAGACAAAAATGATGTGTTTTCTAACCCTAATGGCAGGATGAAACAACTAGAAGAAGTAAAAAATACACAACAAGCTATCCACCCAAGTCTCTAACAATAATACAATATTTATAATGAATCTAATCACAGAAAAGGGATGATCAAGATGAGATGTGGCTGTTATCCTACACACTGAAAAAACTGTAAGTCTAAAAGTTACTCTGACTGTCTACACATTCAATTTCATCCCACGTGCTTTTCGTCCCTTTTCTCAAACACCATGTCATTTTTTTACATTTCAAGAGAAGGAACACACAACAACCACAGGAACACTGGGTTATTTTCTGTAATCGTAAACATTGGAGACCTGTGAGTTCTTTCGACCGACACAAAAGGAACGACAAAAATGTGGTCAGCGCTTCTGTGTTGTACTACAAATTTTAAAAGACATGATAACACACATCAGGGCCGGCTCGTGGGTCTAAAAATTGGACGTGCACAATTAAGCTATCACAGGCTGAAGATAGTCAAGGGTATAGTAAATGAGGCAGTGTATAATTTTAGGATCTTTGGGCTGGTGAGGGAGGACCTCATGCTTTTATTTTCATTCTTTTTACTTGTCGCTTTGATTTCTAGAGTAATAAATTTGTTTGTTAGCTAAACATCAATTTCGTTCATTCTGTATTGGAACTGAACACTCAAGTGATAACTTTTACAACTCCACTACAAAACTATTCAAAGGCACAACTCATAGGACGGTCACGTTCCCCCCCCCCCCCTCAGATTCACGGTCACAGAGTCACTTAAAATAGTGTCAAGACAGACAATGAACCAATCACAATTCACTTGAGCACTCAACTGGATTGCTCCGGGGCTCACAAAATAATTGGCAAAGAATAGTGTACCATCTATCGCGTTCATTTTTAGACTGCCTTCTGTGAGCTATGTTTCGGTACTGTTCGGCAGGAGCACATTTGAGATGTGCCGTTTTATTTATAATTATTGTATCGCCAAACTCGCTACGAGTGTCGTCATCTCTTGGGTTATCCCCAAGAGCGATTTATAGGTCAGGTTACACTGTTAAATTATATCCTTCTATTATGTTTAGCTAAAGCGCGTGGACTTTGGCATGGCATAGTAGATGTTTTACGGCGCTATAGACACAGAAATGGCAGTTATGGCGCCAGTGAAGACCTTGTTTTGATATAATATTTGGCTAGTGTTTGTTTCTCTGGCTTCTTTTATTTTATTACTTTGGGTGTCTTACATAATAGAACATTAAAAACTTTTGGGCGGCACTGCACGACCTTGCTCTATGGACGAACTGCGCCGGACACACATGTAGCAAAAATGCATTTTGAAACTTGTTATTTGGCCTCTATTTAATTGCACACATCTAGCTCTCCATGCCAAGCTGAAGCTACCAGTAGCTGTACCTCAGTACCGTAAAAAAAACCGACAGCAGCAAACAGTTTGCTTCTTTCCAATCCACGATTATATAATATCTGGAGAAACTTCAAAAGAATTGTGCCATCTCAGGCTGGCAGCAAAATATCTGATGATCTAATGACAAGGCTCTATAGTATTGTCAGGACTAACGATGCTGAGCGAAAGGTCTTGCTTTTGTTTGTCTGAGTACAGAAAAGGACATCGACACAATAATAAAAATGGTCATTTAGTGCTCAAGAATGCAAAACACACCGTATAAGTCCACACACAGAAGGATTCTACGTACCAGAACTTTCACCGTGATCCCAGCTGGTCCTGACAACAGATCCTGAACTTGTGACTGGATCGGCAGAGAAAGTTGAAGTTGGACTACTGGAAGCAACAACATCAGTGTCGGGGCTGGCACTCTGCTCCATACACAAGCTCCTCACATTGGAGATTTGCAGCTGTAGTCCTCCAGCCTGACTCATGTGATCCTCAACAAACACGGGCTCAGTACACGTATCCTCCACATCTCCCACTTGTCCTTCTGTCTTTCCTACCTCTCCAAAGTCTGGACCTTCCCATTCTGACACTTCTTCGTTCACAAAATTCTCCACTTTTGATTTCACTTCATCACCAAAGTCAGGAAAATGTCCAAATAGTGGTTCGGTTTTCACCGTACAGATATCTGTGAGGCACTCTGGTTTAATGACAGGTTTCACGTCTTCCTCCTCTGTACAGATAGGCTCATCTTTTACTACACTGTGTCTGAGAGTCTGGCTACTTTCACTTTCAACGTTCAGTTTGTCATTTGTCTCGGCCTTGGCGTCACACAGACATTCAAAACTGGGCTCTTCTTTTACTGACAGATGTTCCTCATCAACACCCACAGATTCACTTTCCCTACTTATAATGTCATGTTTTACATCTTCCCTTAAATTTAAACTGTTAGTACAAAGAGTACTCGTACTAGAAGATCTAGGTCTAGATCTAGATATATGTTCACCTTTAACAACTATGCTATCAATCCCAAGATTCACACCTTCTCCAGAAGAACAAGGAACAAATAAATCACAAGTTTTCACACATCCAGAGCCATTATCATTTCCAGAGTTAAGTCTATACATTGTTATTGTTGTGTCTTCCTCACAGTTGGCGTCCATTTGTTTACTTGTATAGGAAATGTCAGCCATCTTTACAGTCACAAAATGTCAATGACGACAATGAATCAATGAAGACACTAGACCCTAACATGTACACACAATTACTTCGATAAACGAATAAACAGTGTCATGAAGAGGAACAGTCAAACTGTTCCATGTTCCAAATTTGATTAGAGACTGCACATTTTGTTCAGGCATAGACAGGCAGGCTATAATACATTGAAAAAAAACGTAGCGTATTTATTTATATCATATTGCGTCCATTTTCTTTTTACGATCAAACAGGTATAAAGAGCATTAAAGCAGTTTTAACAGTATAGTAGGCCTATGTAGGCCTACCAGAGACACTAAAATATAATTAAATACTCTCTGGGCCTACCAGCTGTTAACAGTTGTATTCGATTAAATTATTATTAATGCTTATTATCATTATTATTATTATCATCGTTTTTATTATTATTTTAATATT
>NW_004797552.1:632701-656247 GCF_000002075.1 Aplysia californica
CCCACACACACATCACACACACACACACACACACACACACACACACACACACACACTAACACATTTTTACACTTATATACACAACACACTCGCACATACTCCCTCCCCCCAACACACACATTTTATTAGGCCCCATTCAGCACTACATTAGCCTTACCTCCAATGGCTCCTGAGGAAGCCTACGCGGCCAAACTTTGAGCTGAATTAATAAATTAATTATATTTTATTTATACTCTTGGTATGTAAATCAATCATGACTCTCCCTACCTACTCTGCTTTTAAACAATGATGATGATGATGATGATGATGATGATGATGATGATGATGATGATGATGATGACTGTGGACTCATACCATTTTGACCTTCTCCTCGTTGTTTCCGACCAGGGTAATGAGCAATGGTGTATTGACGAAGCCCGGACTGAAGGGAGACGAGAGAAGATCCTCTGGTCACGACGAACACTTCGATGACTTACCCCTTGACTTAACCAACAATGATTTAACCATTGATGATTTAATCAAAGATGATTTAACCAACCATTGCTGATTTAATCATTGATGATTTAGCCAATGATGATTTAACCAGTGATGATTCAACCAATGATGATTTAACCAGTAATGATTTAACCATTGGTGATTTAACCTAAGATGATTTAATCAAGATGATTTAACTAACCATTGATGATTTAACCATTGATGATCTAACCAAAAATGATTAAACCAACCATAATGATCCAGGTTGATTTAACCAGTGATGATTTTGCCAATGATGATTCAAAGAGTGATGATTTAACAAAGATGGTTTAACCAAGATGATCTAACCAGTGATGATTTAGCCAATGATGATTTAGCCAATAATGATTTAACCAAGATGATTTAACCTGTGATTATTTAACCATTGATGATCTATTATCTATTATGTGTGTGTGTGTGTTTGTGTGTGTGTGTGTGTTTGTGTGTATGTGTGTTGATGTGTGTTGATGTGTGTCTGTTGTGAGTGTGTGTGTGTGTGTTGGTGTGTGTGTGTGTTGGTGAGTGTGTCTGTGTGTGTTGGTGAGTGTGTCTGTGTGTGTGTGTGTGTGTGTGTGTGTGTGTGTGTGTGTGTGTGTCTGCGTGTGTGTGTGTGGGGGGGGGGTTGGTGTATGTGTGTGTGTGTGTGTGTGTGTGTGTGTGTGTGTGTGTGTGTGTGTGTGTGTCTATGTGTGTCTGTGTGTGTGTACTTGCTGTTATCTAACCTGACTGAATTGACCCTGACCCCAGCAGGCCCCCACTCTGTACTGTCAGTAAACAAGACACACTGCCGCTCTAACGACTCCCCGACACAAGCACAAAGTTCTAAAGCTATACATGTATTCCTATCACTGTCACTTAAACTTACACTAATTCAGAAGCTGTTCCTCCTTTACTTGGTGGCTTTTAAGGACAAGCGGGCTAGTCCAGATTTTGGAGGCTTCTAGAAATCTTGACCTACACCAAAGGTGGGCATTACCCTACAGGAGGAGTTTGGTTTCATTGGTGTGTATATTTGTTTTGCTATATAGAGAAAACTCTCCGTGTCTTTTTAAAGAAACTGAACAAGGGTCCAAAAACGTTACCTTCGATTTTCTCAAAACAAAATTTTTCGGGATAGGCCTACTCCCCTTGTGCTTAAAAGCGATCACTTCTAAGCCTACATATCCCACAGTTAGATCTATATTCCTAATCCTAAACAAAACGCATTATCTATATTTCTGACCCTAACAAAAAACCAATTTTGTATACGCATATGGGTTACATCACAGTTCACCAAAGACTCTTTTTTGTTGCAAAACTAGTTACAAGAAATTAATTTTATAGTGAACACTTTTTTACTCTGAAAGTTCTCAAAACATGCGTTCAATAAAGATAATCTCGAGATTAGAAAAACATGATGGACTTGCTTTTAAAAGTGATATCGTCCTAGTTGTAATCCTTTTAAAATCAGTAGAAATCACCCACAACGATTTTTTAAGTGTATATTAAGGAATTTTCTAGAATAGAGCTAGCAGGTCTTTACGAAAATATTGAATTGTTAAGACAAATTGATATAAGTCACCGTGCAAAAGCTGGAGAGTTTATGTTCTATATAACATAGTGAAGGAGATATTGACAATACGTTGCGCCACGAATTTTTGACTGCACTATAGCTCTGCGGCCTCTTATTGTTTCTTGAAACTGACAATATGTACTCAATTCACATCTGAAAATAGTAGCCAGCCAACCAAGACCAACGATTGCTCCCTTACAAGTAGAAATGTGTGTGTGGGGGGGTTCCATCGCCACTTTTCCTCAAGGCTTCTTGTGAACTCACTGAACGCACTGGGACTCTGCTCCACATACCGAGAGGCTCAAAGACTTAAACTGAATGCTGCTGTTGGGTCACTAACTGGAAATATTCACGACTATAGCACACAGCTGTATTCAGTTTGAGGCATTCAACTTTGACCACAGTAAATGACTCCAGATGGAGAAAGGGCATTCAAGGCATGGGGATCACAGCAGCGCTCACACCTACTCAACTTTAAAAAACACGTTTTTTATCCCGGTCATCAGTGTAAAAAAAACAAACCCATCACTTTCCAAGTGGTTCTGTATAGAGAGAAGCCTTTGGTAGCGAGAAGACTGGGAAGCAACGGAGTATCATTCTTTCTTTAAGCCTTCATTATTTTGATGAGCGCCTGATGTTACCACGCTGCCACACTTCTCTATCTATGCAGCTCTATGCATGCTATTTTTGTATTTGGGAAAGTTCCCACACTTCTCTATCTATGCTGCTCTATGCATGCTATTTTTGTATTTGGGGAAGTTCCCACACTTCTCTATCTATGCAGCTCTATGCATGCTATTTTTGTATTTGGGGAAGTTCCCACACTTCTCTATCTATGCAGCTCTATGCATGCTATTTTTGTATTTGGGAAAGTTCCCACACTTCTCTATCTATGCAGCTCTATGCATGCTATTTTTGTATTTGGGAAAGTTCCCACACTTCTCTATCTATGCAGCTCTATGCATGCTATTTTTGTATTTGGGAAAGTTCCCACACTTCTCTATCTATGCAGCTCTATGCATGCTATTTTTGTATTTGGGAAAGTTCCCACACTTCTCTATCTATGCAGCTCTATGCATGCTATTTTTGTATTTGGGAAAGTTCCCACACTTCTCTATCTATGCAGCTCTATGCATGCTATTTTTGTATTTGGGAAAGTTCCCACACTTCTCTATCTATGCAGCTCTATGCATGCTATTTTTGTATTTGGGAAAGTTCCCACACTTCTCTATCTATGCAGCTCTGTGCATGCTATTTTTGTATTTGGGAAAGTTCCCACACTTCTCTATCTATGCAGCTCTATGCATGCTATTTTTGTATTTGGGAAAGTTCCCACACTTCTCTATCTATGCAGCTCTGTGCATGCTATTTTTGTATTTGGGAAAGTTCCCACACTTCTCTATCTATGCAGCTCTGTGCATGCTATTTTTGTATTTGGGAAAGTTCCCACACTTCTCTATCTATGCAGCTCTGTGCATGCTATTTTTGTATTTGGGAAAGTTCCCACACTTCTCTATCTATGCAGCTCTATGCATGCTATTTTTGTATTTGGGAAAGTTCCCACACTTCTCTATCTATGCAGCTCTATGCATGCTATTTTTGTATTTGGGAAAGTTCCCACACTTCTCTATCTATGCAGCTCTATGCATGCTATTTTTGTATTTGGGAAAGTTCCCACACTTCTCTATCTATGCAGCTCTATGCATGCTATTTTTGTATTTGGGAAAGTTCCCACACTTCTCTATCTATGCAGCTCTATGCATGCTATTTTTGTATTTGGGAAAGTTCCCACACTTCTTTATCTATGCAGCTCTATACATGCTATTTTTGTATTTGGGAAAGTTCGTCACTTTGGCCATCTGAAACTTCGGAACCACTTAACTTTCGAATGTGACAAAAGTAACGGTGGTTTAGAATCATTTAAAGGGTGCACAGTTCTATTGAGGAGCCTGAAGTCACTGTAGTTTAATTTTCAGTTTTTTGTTAGTTTCGTTTAAATCTGATCTTGGGAAAGTCCGTCTTCTAAGATGCCATTGTAAACAAGTGAAGTTTCTGTTCAATAGCCCTGCGCACTGTTTCTACACTTTTGAAATTCTGGAGTGTACAACCACGAAAGCGGAATAGAGAATCAATCTTTACATCACTCTATCTAAACCTTCTAATTCTAATTTTTTGCATCTCTCGGGATTTTTTGCTCCATTCCAGTAGAGTGTAAATATAATAGGCCAATGACTTTCAATGGATGTTAATGCACCGACCATTCCTTTCATTTTCATCGAAAGGGGGCCCAGCTAGTATATTATTATTATACCGAACCACTTAACTTTCGAATTTGACAAAAGTAATGGTGGTTCAGAATCATTTAAAGGGTGCAGATTTTATTGAGGAGCTTGAAGTCACTGTAATTTAATTTTCAGTTTTTCATTAGTTTCGTTTAGATCTGTTCTTGGGAAAGTCCGTCTTCTAAGACGCCATTGTAAACAAGTGAAGCTTCCGTTCACTAGCCGTGCGCACCAGCACACCTTTGAAATTCTGGAGTGTACAACCAAGAAAGCGGGACAGAGAATCAATCTATACATATATCTGTTATTAGTGTTATATATTTGGCAACCTGGAAACACATGTGCCACTTTTCCCACAAAACTACTACATGTAGTAACTACAGCTGCAGAGTTGAAAGTTGGCAAGTAGGCTACCTACAAAAAGATAGATAGGTCCCCATGACCGAGCCCGACTTTTGATTTATTTATTTCCTGAATTTAGAAAAAATATAGTTGACAAGAAGTGATCGTCCTTCTTTGGCTTTTGTGATTTTTCCGCTGAGACTGAGAAACGAAACAAATCTGCGTATCTGTCCTTCACAATGGAATATCTGGAAGTGATATTTCGCTAGGGGCATTAATTTGTTTTGAGAGAATCGATCTAGATCTTTTGGGTTTTGGGGTTGTTGTTTTTTTTAATCTCTCGAGATTAATTATTACTCCTCTCCAGTGGAGTATAAAAATATAGTAGACCAATGACTTTCAGTTGATGTTAGTGCACCGATCATTCCTTTCATCGAAAGGATTGGGGGGTTGGGGGGGGGGGGGGCAGCTAGTCTATATTATACATGTATAAAAATGGACTTGGGAGACTTTGTGCACAAACTCCCCCCTTATTACCTAACCCACACCTTTGAAACTTTGCAGGCGTCCACAGCATCCAAATGTGGCTGGGACCTAACTTTAAAAAATACGCGCAAACTGCTTTCCCCGATTTTTCCAAAATGCTTTGTTTCGTCCACACAGAGTTCTAATCTTGGGAAAGTCCGCCTTCTCAGACTACGCCATTGTAAACAAATGAGGCTTCCGTTCACTAGCCGAGCGCGTTGATTCCACACCTTTGAAATTCTGGAGTGTACAACCACGAACGTGGAATAGGGAATCAATCTAGCCTATACATCTATTATATTTGGCGGCTTGGAAACACGCGTGTCACTTTTCTCTCAAGATTTATTACTCCATTTCAGTAGAGTGTAAATATAGTAGGCCAATGACTTTCGGTTGATGTTAATGCACCGATCATTCTTTTCACCGAAAGGGGGCCCAGCTAATATTATCTATAGATCTAGTAAGCTGAAGGTGCAATGGTACCAATATTCTCTACTACAAAATACAAAAGAAGCAGAGGAAAATTACGGTAGTAATTATAATTGATTAGGAAAGAAAAAGCAGCAGCTCCCCGTTGCAGTTCAGGTACAGTTAATCGGCCTGTTCACAATTCTACTGTGCATAAGAACATGTTAATGTCCCCCTTTTGAGAATGGCTTAAAAGTTAAAGACACTTCAGTCAGTAGCACCGCCCCGAGGGGTAAATAGATACCGGTATAGATAGATAGAATAGATAGATAGGCCCATTATACTTATAGATAGATAGAAGGGGATTAATCTCTTCATTAAACTTGTACCGTAAAGTATAACGAGGATAAAAATAATTATAATGCTTTAGTAATAGTAATTATAATAATAATAATAATAATAATAATAATAATAATAATAATAATAATAATAATAATAATGTTAACAATAATAATAATAATAATAATAATAATAATAATAAAAATAATAATAATAATGTTAACAATAATAATAATAATAATAATAATAATAATAACAATAATAATAATAATAATAATAATAATGTTAACAATAATAATAATAATAATAATAATAATAATAATAATAATAATAATAATAATAATTTAATCGAATAAAACTGTAAAAGCAGGTAGGCCTAAATACTATACTGCTAAAACTGCTTTAACCTTCTTAGTGCTTGTTTGATCGTTCAAAGAAAATGGACGCAGGCCTTCTATCTGATCTTCTATGCTTTGCTTGAACGAATTGTAGTGTAGAGCTAATCAAATTTGGAACATGAAGTCAGTTTCACTTTTCTTCTTCATGGCAATGTTTATTCGTTTTTATAGAAGTGATTGTGTGTACATGTTAGGGTAGTGTCATCATTGACATTGTGACTGTGTTATCAAGATGGATGACATTTCCTACAAGTAAACAAATCATAATGGACGTCAACTGTGAGGAAAACACAACAATAACAATGTATAGACTTAAATCTGGATATGATAATGGCTCTGGATGTGTGAAAACTTGTGATTTATTTGTTCCTTGTTCTTCTGGAGAAGGTGTGAATCTTGGGATTGATAGCATAGTTGTTAAAAGTGAACCTACGGCTAGTTCTGGGACTAGATCTAGATCTAGTACGGCTACTCTTTGTACTAACAGTTTAAGGGAAGATGTAAAACATGACATTATAGGTAGGGAAAGTGAATCTGTGGGTGTTGGTGAGGAACATCTGTCAGTAAAAGAAGAGTCCAGTTTTGAATGTCTGTGTGACGCCAAGGCCGAGACAAATGACAAACTGAACGTTGAAAGTGAAAGTAGCCTGACTCTCAGACACAGTGTAGTAAAAGATGAGCCTATCTGTACAGAGGAGGAAGACGTGAAACCTGTCATTAAACCAGAGTGCCTCACAGATATCTGTACGGTGAAAACGGAACCACTATTTGGACATTTTCCTGACTTTGGTGATGAAGTGAAACCAAAAGTGGAGAATTTTGTGAAAGAAGAAGTGTCAGAATGGGAAGGTCCAGACTTTGGAGAGGTAGGAAAGACAGAAGGACAAGTGGGAGATGTGGAGGATACGTGTACTGAGCCCGTGTCTGTTGAGGATCACATGAGTCAGGCTGGAGGACTACAGCTGCAAATCTCCAATGTGAAGAGCTTGTGTATGGAGCAGAGTGCCAGCCCCGACACTGATGTTGTTGCTTCCAGTAGTCCAACTTCAACTTTCTCTGCCGATCCAGTCACAAGTTCAGGGTCTGTTGTCAGGACCAGCTGGGATCACGGTGAAAGTTCTGGTACATAGAATCCTTCCGTGTGTGGACTTTTCGATACGATGTGTTTTGAATTTCCTGATGCGGTTTGTCAAGTTGTTAAAAATTGAGCAATTCCATGTCATGCCAGGTACATATAAATATATGCATCATGCAGTTATACTGGCTTGACAAATTCTTTGGGCCTAATGTTCATTGAATCTGAGTGTTTATTCGTCATGACTTTAAATTTTTAAAAATAATGATCGACAATGAAACGTTTTAAAGTGTTTGAAAGTAGATCTGCTTTTATTGGATCAGAAAAAGCTGTAGCGGCAATGGAATTTGCTGTTGAAATAATTAAATTGGTGCTATCTCGTTATACCGCCAGCCCCGCTGTACCGCCAACTTCATGCTTATCCCAAGGTAGGCGGTATAAGACGGGATTTGACAAGATAGAGAGATGTAAATTTTTTAATTAAACCCCTTTACCTGATTTTCGTCAGTCCCAGACCTTTCGCGTTGCACAGCACTGTGAGCCCATAAAAGCCTTGTCGTGAGATATATCGACAAGCTGAGGTGGCACAGTTCCTTTGAAGTTTCTCCAGACGTTTATTTACTTTATTTATGGTTTTTATGTTTGGACAGGAGATTTAAGCAAATGGTTTGCTGCCGCCGTTTTTTTCAATGATAGTGAGGTACAACTACTGGTGGCTACAGCTTGGCATGGAGAGCTAAAGGCTGGGCAATTTAGGCAAAATAACATTATGTTATAATGTGTGTATTATTAATAGAATGGGTTTTTCTTTTGCTATGATACTATTGATACATTGCATTTCCATCTCCTTTGAAATTAAAGGAAAGTTGGGTTGTTGTTTTTTCCAATAAATGATTGTCAATCTCACTAGACTCACTGTCCACTTCCTCATTCCATCACACGGTGACATGACAAGGCAAACTGTCTTTTCTTTGACTTTATGCCTGTACAACGCAGATGTGCTGACCACTTTTTTGTCATTCCTTTTGTGGGTCGGTGGAAAGAAATCACAGGTCTCCAACGTTTACGATTACAGAAAATAACCCAGTGTTCCTGTGGTTGTTGTGTGTTCCTTCTCTTGCAATTAAAAAAATGACATGGTGTTTGAGAAAAGGGACCAAAAGCACAAGTGGGATGAATGTGTAGACAGTCATAGTAAATTTTAGGCTTTTGTTTTAAGTGTGTAGGATAGCAACCGCATCTCATCTTGATCTTTTGTTTTCTGTTGTTAGATTCATTATAATATATTATTTATATGTTAGATAAACTTGGGTAGATAACTTGTGTATTTTTTTTACTTCTTTCAGTTGTTTCATCTTACCGTTAGCGTTAGAAAACACATTCATCATTTTTGTCTTCTTCCAGATGTTTCATCTTACTGTCAGGGTTAGATAACTTGTCCATTATTTGTCTTTCCCAGGAAAACATCTTAACGGAAGTTCAAAGCATGAGTCTGGCGGCAAAAGTCGTATGTCTTGTGATAGTAAACAGTCCATGGGACAAGGTCCCGATTTCAACCTTTCTTGTGCTAAGTCTTTTGCCAGTTGTATAAATTCTACGGAATCTTCTAGTACCACACCCCCAAAAGTGTATAAAGAGATGGGCGCTGGTTGCCAAGATGTTCCAAGGTCTCTGGTCAGGGAAAGCAGATACTCAGGAGAACAACCTCACAAGTGTAATGTCTGTCTTGAGATGTTTACAGAACTAGGTGACCTACAGAGACACAAAAGAACTCACTCAAGAGATAGGCCTTACAAGTGTGAAGTTTGTGGTACCACATTTACTTGTAGCAGAAATTTACAGAGACACAAAAGAATACACACAGGAGAAAAACCTTACAAGTGTGAAGTTTGTGGTGTCACATTTATATGTAACAATAGTCTACAGAGACACAAAAGAACACACACAGGAGAAAAACCTTACAAGTGTAAAGTTTGTGATGCCACGTTTACACAGGGTAGCAATCTACAGATTCACAAAAGAACACATACGGGAGAAAAACCTTTCAAGTGTGAAGTTTGTGGTGCCACATTTACACAGGGTAGCAATCTACAGGGTCACAAAAGAACACATACAGGAGAAAAACCTTACAAGTGTGAAGTTTGTAGTTTTACGTTTGCACAGAAGAGCGATCTACAACGTCACAAAAGAACACACACTGGAGAAAAACCTTGCCAGTGTGAAGTTTGTGGTGCCGCGTTTACTCGCAGTAGCAATCTACAGAGTCACAAAAGAACACACACAAGAGAAAAGCCTTTCAAGTGTGAAGTTTGTGGTGCCACGTTTACTCGCAGTAGCAATCTACAGAGTCACAAAAGAACACATACAGGAGAAAAACCTTACAAGTGTGAAGTTTGTGGTGTCACGTCTGCACGCAAGAGGGATCTACAGCGTCACAAAAGAACACACACTGGAGAAAAACCTTGCAAGTGTGAAGTTTGTGGTGCCAGGTTTGCACAGGGTATCAGTCTACAGTATCACAAAAGAATACACACAGGAGAAAAACCTTTCAAGTGTGAAGTTTGTGGTGCCACGTTTACTCGCAGTAGCAATCTACAGAGTCACAAAAGAACACATACAGGAGAAAAACCTTACAAGTGTGAATTTTGTGGTTTTACGTTTGCACAGAAGAGCGATCTACAACGTCACAAAAGAACACACACTAGAGAAAAACCTTGCCAGTGTGAAGTTTGTGGTGCCGCGTTTACTCGCAGTAGCAATCTACAGAGTCACAAAAGAACACATACAGGAGAAAAACCTTACAAGTGTGAAGTTTGTGGTGTCACGTCTGCACGCAAGATGGATCTGCAGCGTCACAAAAGAACACACACTGGAGAAAAACCTTGTAAGTGTGAAGTTTGTGGTGCCATGTTTACACGCAGTAGTGGTCTACAGCATCACTAAAGAACACACACTGGAGAAAAACCTTACAAGTGTGAAGTTTGTGGTGCCATGTTTACACGCAGTAGTGGTCTACAGCGTCACAAAAGAACACACACTGGAGAAAAACACCAATGACGAGCCTGCAAGATGGTGCTCCCGCCAGTTGTTGCCGAGGGATGTCAGTCTACCAACCGACAAACCAAGACGACAGCTGCAGAAGGCGTCGACCCACCTGGAACACTAGGACCTCAACAACCAGCCCGGGTTTTTCCTTGGCGGCCAGCATAACCCGGCCTGGCTGGCCCGCTTGCTGATTTTGGCCGGGGACGTGGAGCAGAATCCGGGACCCCGCTGGCCCTGTGGAGTATGTGGCGACAGTGTCAACCCAGTATCACAACAGACAGCCAAGAACATCATCAAATGCAACTCCAGGGAACAGTGGCTGAATGGATGGGCAATGGGCAAAACTGGAAGAACTGTATTTGCACACATGACTGCCCCCAACTCTAAAGTTGCAATAAATTCCCTGAGTAGAAGAGAACAAGTCACGATCTTTCACCTGCGAACACAACACATACCACTAAATTCTTACCTTAACAGGATCCGCAAGGATACCCCACTCGACTGCCCGTTGTGCGACTGCCAGGATGAAACAGTACCACACCACCTCTTTAACTGCCCAGCACTTTGCGACCTGCGTAGCACCTACCTACCTGCCCCCCCAGACATCGGAAATACTATGTATACAGGAACAAAGCACAGCTGATTAAAACCTGTCAATTCTTTGCCGTATCGACAGACCGAAGGGCTAGAACCCAAATGGCCGCTGGATCGGAAAAGTAAAGTAAAAAGTAAAGTAGTGCTTGCAAAAGCAATATCGACCCGATGTCAGGAGTGTTCTGTGGGTCCACCTCCTGTGCTCTGACCTCAACCAACATATGGCCTAAATAAGGTAAGGGAGGGGGGGTTAGCTTATTTAGGCCACACATGCTCAAACTACCGGGGGACACCCTTTTCAGGCAACTGAGTTCGTTCCACTTTCATAATGGTGCACCTTTCTCATTTAGTACAGTTTTGTCTCAGTGTACAACTTATATATATTATATCATAATGAATATTGTAAGAACAAAGCACGATACGCAAAATTTTGCTCAATCCCCATGGATTGAATGAGGGCCAGATTTTTCCTTCATGGAGGGGCAAAATCTAGGCTACCATTTTGGCACACTTTGGTCAAGTAAAAAGGTCAAATCCTCCGAATGGACTTCCAGGTCAAATTTGGGGTATAAAAAGTGTGTACACAACGTGGCTGAGTCAAAGTTACATTATCTTTGCCTGGGTGGCACTATCTCGTACTGTCTCGTAGTAGTACATCTCTCGTACTGTCTAGTAGTAGAAGTACATGTAGATCTAGTAGTAGTAGTAGTAGTAGTAGTAGTAGTAGTAGTAGTAGTAGTAGTAGTAGTAGTAGTAGCAGCAAAGATCGTGTAGAGAATCTTTGGTAGTAGATTCTATCTAGTAGGCAGTTTACTTTTAGTGAACGTGCACACGGCAGGGCGAATCGGCCTCGATAAGCCCCGTAGACCTTTGTGATCGGCCACGAAGCCTCGTGTTTTGATAGGTCTAAACAACTTAGTGTTAATCGCACTGCCACATCCGACAGGCCTATATCTTTTTAAAAGGAAAAAAAAATGGTAATCAAAATGGTTGAATTTGCGTGAAAATCGATTCGGTAGAACTGGAACTACAGTGGAGTCCACTTATAACGAGTCCGGAAAAAACGAGAAGTCTGTTATAAAGACACTATTCTAAAACCCCGTTTTTTTCTCCTCTTTACCTTTGTAAACAAAATACTGCTATAGCGCTATCAGACACTCTTGTGAGTTGGTTATAGCAGAGTATTGCTACTGCTGTACACATGGCATAGGCCAGTTATACATATTGCAAGACCTCGCCAGTTGAGAAACTTGTTGCTGATCTTGCGAAACAAAGAATAGGAGAGCCCATGTGCGTCAACAATGAAGGCCAGAGCAACTGAGTAGGGAGGGTGTGGCATGCGTAGACAAGTTGGACGCATCGTGTTATGGGCCAGTTTAGATTATCAAGGCCTGCCATGCCTCTCACTTCTCCGATGCGGGGATGGAGAGGTCACAGCAATGTGATGGATGGAGCGAATGTGTGACGTGCGCAAGCAGACAGAATGCACCACAGGGTGGGGTGGGGTGTTGGGGGGAACACAGCAGGCGAGTTAGCCCAGAGCCCTTTCTTTCCGATCGCCAACGCCGAGCTGTCAGTCCACATCGCTAGATCTAGCGCTAGAGAAACAAACCTGATTAGATTTTTAATCAAGTAAGACCTAGAGGTCATGTTGAAACAAAATCATCATCAGGGAAGATAGCAAAAGAAAAAACAGAACACCAAACTCATAGATTAGGCCTACTACAGTTTCCCTTGAATTTATTACTGGATCCCTTATAGCGAGAATCCTGGTATAACGGACATTTTGCTTCGGTCCCCTCCCTCTCGTTATAACAGGATTCCACTGTATTAAAATTTGCTTCTGAAAACAAATTACAAGGCCATTTTTATAACTCGATGGAATAAAAACTTCTGGCTGTGTTATTATGTATAAATTATGAAACTTCAGGACGTATTATTATTTTCCAACATCTTTTGACGCCTTATTAGCTGTAGAGGTTGAAGTTTTCACAACACTAATAGGTCTAGTAATAGGGCTTTCCGTAAAATTTTGCGTAGATCAACAAAAGCCGAACCACCGAATCGACCGGTCAGCGACCCGGGCACCCCTCTCTCCCCTGCACACTGTGATAACATGTTGCTTCTGTATAATTATTCAACTATTAACACGTGCGGCTATGGCAATTGGGATGTACTGAATGACAAAGCGATTCACAGTTTTGTTTTTATTTTACCATATATTTGACTTTAATAGTGCAGGTGATAACTAGAATCTAGATCTAGATTCCCTGTCTAGAATCAGTAGTAGCAGGCCTATGCTAGAAGCAGCCAGAGAGCCTACAACTGCTAGATCTAGATCTAACTCATTGCTATGCCTTTGAGCTTTGGAATTGAAATAAAACGAATTGCACAGTTCTTGTTAATTTTAGATTCAGCAACTATCTGTATTTCCAGAATTAATAATAACAAATTTCACCATAACAATCACATTTACTTTTATTAGAATTTAAATTAGATCCAACTTTTTTTTTCTAAAATCTGTTTTGCGCAAACTTAAGACTTTCTCTACTTGTAGAGCACAGAATTTGCATTGTAAGCCTCTGCTCAGTCTTTTACTTTTAAGTATATATATACATAATAAAATACGTATAGATCTAGATCTATATAATCATTTTATGTTATTTTCTGGATATTTTTAAAACTCTTTTTTTTCACATGTCATAAAGTCAAATTGTGCCTTTTCTTTAGAATAGATCTCTAGCATTCGTAGTGGACTTTTTAGACAGTGAGTCTCTGATTCAATATTTTTAAAAAAATATGCTAATCATTGAAAATTGCAAATTGTATAATAGTATAGTCCTGTAGAGGATAGGTGGACTCCGGGGTCTGCAGAGCGAAATACTAGGTTTAGGATGTGAACCCCGGAGTCACCGTAGTGAAATAAGGTTTGGTTTAAGTAAGGATTGGTGGACCTCTGGGTCAACGTAGTGATAAATAAGCAGGTTTAAGGTGGCCGGGGTCTACCTGGCAAAATACTAGGTTTTAGGACAGGTGGACCCCGGGGTCACCGTAGTGAAATAAGTAGATTTATTTAAAGATCAGTGGGCCCCGGGGTCACCGTAGTGAAATAAGTAGGTTTAATTTTAAAAGGGTTGGTGGACCCCGGAGTCACCATAGCCGTAGAGGAATAAGAAGGTTTAATTAAGGATTGGTGGACCCCCGGGACGCCGTGATTAAACCTACTTATTTTACGACGGTGACCGCATGGTCCACCTATTCTAAAACCTAACTAGTATTAAATTTCGTTAGGTAGACCCTGGGGTCCACCTTAAACCTACCTATTTCACTACGTTGACTCCTGGGTCAACCAATCCTTAAAATTAAACCTAGATCTACATGTACTTATTTCATTTTGTTGACCCCAGGGTCCACAAAACCTTAATTAAACCTAGATCTACTGATTTTACTACGTTGACCCCGGGGTCCACCAATCCTTATTAAACCTTGACTAGATCTACTTATAATTATACTACGTTGACCACGGGCTCCGCCAGTCCTACTATAAAATAAACTGAGATCTACTTATTTCACTATGTTGACCCCGGGGTCCACCGATCCTTAGTCACACCTAGATCTACTTATTTCACTAGGCTGACTCCAGGGTTCACATCCTAAAACAGCATTTTGTTAGGTAGACCCCGCGGTCCACCTATCCTTTTGGGGCTAGATAGACCCCGTGGTCCGCCTATCCACTTCCTTGATAATAACTGAAAAACATGCCAGTTGTCATGAATAGTGAAGAAAAATGTGGGGAAAAAAAAGATAATGAGGTAGACTATAATTTGTAAAAAAAATTGCAAATGCAAGTGAAGATCATAAGATAATTTTGTTATTTTCTGGTCATCTTTTCACGGTTTATAAAATGTTCCAGTGGGCTTACTACTAGATCTATGTCTCTGAAGAACATTTGCTTGACTTTATTAGCTTTTTTCATGTACTTGAAAGCATAGAATAAAATAGTTTCGCACAAATGTATGCACAATACCTTGAAAAAGAAAGATAAGGTCATTGTTGTTGTTGTTTTTTAACGGAATCCGTTTTACGTTTTAAAAAAGCGCTAAAAACAAGTTAAAATTTTTAAAGAATGCCCATAATATTAGGAATCCGAAATTACTACCTTGATCTAGTTTGCTTACTCTTTAATAGCCATGAGCTGTTAAGAAAAAAAGAGAATGATATAGGATTTGTCTAAATATGACCATTAGTATTAGCATTAGTAAGATATTGCCCATTTTGTCCAATTATCCTTGCAGGTAAAATCACCCTGTATTGCACCTCAATAAGTACAAAAAGAATATTTCTGTGACTGTGTATGAGGGGTTTTGTAGTTGAGTTCTATGTAAAATTCTCAACAAAATAATGTACATTTGGACCGTACAACTGAGATAGACACTCATGCACACAATAACATTCACACATTACACACATACAAACACACTACTACATTTCCTCTCTCTCTCTCTCTAGATCTCTCTCTCAACACAACCACACATAAAACAAACACATACACACACACACTCACACACACGCGCGCACACACACACACACACACACACACACACACACACACACACACACACACACACAACTCTTACCCTTGGTCCACTCATCATTTAGTATCCACCTCTATTTTGAAATAATCCCCCGCACTAAATAAAAAGATCAGCAGAATCTCGACCTTCCGAATCCATGGTTAGTTCAAGAAATCTACCATATGATGTGGCCTAAATAAGGTAAGGGAGGGGGGTTTAGCTTATTTGGGCCACAGTGTGGCCTAAATAAGGTAAGGGAGGGGGGGGGGGTTAGCTCATTTAGGCCACAGTGTGGCCTAAATAAGGTCACCCTTAAATAATTAATAAAGGGTGATAGATCTAGGGGATCTACGACAATGTAGTCAACTCGCGAGGGGAACCTCGGAAGACGACAAAGATAGATGGTGGAAAAAACATCATCTATTTTCTATTTTGGGCCAATCACAGAGGTGTGCTGGGTGCTCTCAATAGCTTCTTGTAGCTCGGAAGGCCGTTAGGCCGTGTTTACGCTACCCAAGGAGTTTAGAACTATCTCCTTGACGCTACCTAATCAAAGTAATGCGGAGTGCCCACTACGGATGGGATCGCCCTACTCGGTCGCCCCAAAAACATTTTCAGTTTCTGGCGATTGAGTCGGGCGATCAGCCCGATCCAGCCGTAGTGGGCACCCCGTATAAAGATCTAGGTGACCGGCTCCGGGTGGGCAGAAAATGCTAGCCACCCGAGGTCGCAGAAATCCCCACGGGCCAGTAGCGTCAGGCTACTCGACTGAATTCGGTCGACTAGCCTGACGTTAGCCACCCGACATCGGGCGAGTAGCACCGATGTAGCCTACATATGTATGCCTTCTTATATTCTCGGCATGAAAATAACTACACATGGACACCTTAAAAAGTTATAATTATATATTATGAAGTAGCTTTTTTGATTGTTTTGAAAATCGCCAAAATCGCGGGCGCGATTCGCGGATCAAAACATGCCAAAAATCGCATTGATGGATGGATAGATGGATGGATGGATGGATCCCCCCGAAAGATAGTTCAGATAGACAGATAGAATTTGTATTCTTCCATATATATAAACTTGTAACAATGATACCAATAATGATAATAATAATTATAATACTTGTACATTGTACTTGTAGTAATAGAGGGTATTTTTTTACTTTCCCTCCCGTCTCACACTCAGCTACCAGTTGTCTATTTTCTACTAAATATTGATGCGCTGAACACGAATATCAACTTCATTTCCGTCGCAAATTAATGGTTTTTGAAATATTTGATTGTTTTTAACCGAGATAGACATGCTTTGGAACAATCGGGAGGTTCCAGGGGGGCCTGCCCCACTGGGGTAAAAGAAAATCTGGGGGGTTACAGGGGGGCATGCCGCCCTGTTTTTACACCCATAATTTGATATTTTACAGTTAGATTTGAAATTGTCTTGAAAATAATTGATTTGCGACAGTTTTAGTGGATTTCTGTATGATCTGCAGCAAACAGTACAGCAGTTTGACCCCTGAAACAGTGCATCTGTGTGCGGGAGTGAAGGTAAAAATTTACCCAGAATTTGGCCTAGATCATAGAGTTTTATCTCCTTTTAAACAATCAATGGCCTAGATCAGCTAGATCTAGATCTAGATCTACACCAAGGAGTTTAGAACTACTTTTAATCTCCTTGATCTACACATACTATACTGCTGAAACTGTTCTAAAGCTCTGCATACTTAATGGTCGTAGCAATGATATTGATAGTCTTTGGTCGTACTCGTAGTCGTACAAAAAGAAAATGGACGCAATAGTAGGCCTTTCTGATCTGCTTGAACATGCAGAATCAAATTTGGAACATGAAGTCAGTTTGACTTTTCCTTTTCATGACACCGTTTATTCGTTTATCGAAGTAATTGTGTGTACATGTTAGGGTAGTGTCTTCATTGACATTGTGACTGTGTTTTAAAGATGGTGGACATTTCACGGTCCGTTTCCTAAGATCTATAATCTATATAAAATAAATGGACGCCTAGGCTACTGTTGTGAGGAAGACTTAACAAACAATAACAATGTATTTATTTAAATTTACTTAACTTTGGAAATGATAATGCCTCTGGATGTATGAAAACTTGTGATTTATTTGTTCCTTGTGGAGAAGGTGTGAATCTTGGGATTGATAGCATAGACGGCATAGTTGTTAAAGGCAAGGTGAACCTAGATCTATCATCTATGTCTAGATCTAGTTCTGAGACTATTTAATCTAAATCTAGATTAGATCTCTTTGCACTAGGAGTTTATGGGATGATGGTGAAACATGACCGTAGTATAGGTAGTGTAAGTGAATCTGTGGGTGTTGATGAGGAACATCTGTCAGTAAAAGAAGAGCCCAATTTTGAATGTTCGTGTGACGTCAAGGCCGAGACAAATGACAAACTGAACGTTGAAAGTGAAAGTAGCCTGACTCTCAGACGCAGTGTAGTTAAAGGTGAGCCTATCTGTACGGAGGAGGAAGACGTGAAACCTGTCATTAAACCAGAGTGCCTCACAGATATCTGTACAGTGAAAACCGAACCACTATTTGGACATTTTCCTGACTTTGGTGATGAAGTGAAACCAAAAGTGGAGAATTTTGTGAAAGAAGAAGTGTCAGAATGGGAAGGTTCAGACGTTGTAGAGGTAGGAAAGACAGAAGGACAAGTGGGAGATGTGGAGGATACGTGTGCTGAGCCCGTGTTTGTTGAGGATCACATGAGTCAGGCTGGAGGACTACAGCTGCAAATCTCCAATGTGAGGAGCTTGTGTATGGAGCAGAGTGCCAGCCCCGACACTGATGTTGTTGCTTTCAGTAGTCCAACTTCAACTTTCTCTGCCGATCCAGTCACAAGTTCAGGATCTGTTGTCAGGGCCAGCTGGGATCACGGTGAAAGTTCTGGTACGTAGAATCCTTCTGTGTGTGGACTTTTCGATTCGATCCGATGTGTTTTGCTTTTCCTGATGCGGTTTGTCAAGTTTTTAAATTATGTTGTGCAATTCCTTCAAGTTTTTAAATTATATTGTGCAATTCCATGACATGCCAGGTACATTAGATGTTATATCATGCAGTTGAACTGGCATGACAAATTAATTGGGCCTAATTATATGCTAATATTGAATCTGATTGTTTTTTCATCATGACTTTACTTTGTAGAAAGTAATGATGACGATGAATACCACAAAGAAACGTTTTAAAGTGTATGAAAGTAGATCTCTGCTTTTATTGGATCAGAAAAAGCTGTATAGCGGCAATGAAATTTGCTGTTGAAAAAATTCAATTGGTGGTATCCCATCATACCGCCAGCCCCGCGGTACTGCCAACTTCATGCTCATCCCAAGGTAGGCAGTATAAATATTTTATAACAGGGTTTGTTTGTTTGTTTTTGTAAAGTGTTTTACAGCGCTCGCAACTGCATAGGTCATATGTGCGCACGGGACACACCTAAATTTTCAGTTGGTAGGAAATTTTGAATTTTCCCCGGGTGGCGGCCGAAGCCTACTCTTATCGATTTTAGACCACCAAGGGATCTTTAACGTGCGCAACTTGCACACGGGCCCTCCGAGATTTTTTCGCCCTTGTCCGAGAAGGCTAGAGGTGTAGATCTTTCATATCAGAAGATCAGGGGTGTGGCAGAAAGACAGCAGTAAGGAGGGGCCAAGGAGTAGCAGTAGAAAGGCTGCAGAAAGAGTCAGGAGCCCAGAGGAGGGGGCAAAGGAGGTGAGGGGGTGGAGGCAGAAAGTGGAAATGAAAGCAGACAACAGAACATTGCTAGAGAGCAGGAAAGGAGGTGAAAGGAGACAATTTTAGAGAAGAAAATGTTTTGGTCGCTACTCGGATTCGAACCCGGAACCTTTGAATGAGAGGCCAACACCTTAACCTCTAGGCCACGAGAGCCCCCTAACAGGGTTTGAATGATACATGTACATTTAAAAAACCCTTTAACCTGATTTTCCTCAGTCCCAGTCCTTTGGCATAGCACTGTGAGCCCATTCGAAGTCTTGTCGCCAGATATGACATAATTATATAATATATATCGACAAACTGAGGTGGCACAGTTCCTTTGAAGTTTCTCCAGACGTTAAATTTACTTTATTTATGGTTTAAGTTTGTGGACAGGAGAAAAGCAAATGGTTTGTGCCGTCGTTTTTTTTAATGGTAGTGAGGTACAACTACTGGTGGCTACAGCTTGGCATGGAGAGCTAAAGGCTGGACAATTTAGGCTAAATAACATTTATGATATAGATCTAATGTGTGTATAAAATAGATTGTATTTTTGTTCTACGATACATATGTGTGCATTACCATACCATTTCCTTTGAAATTAAAAGAAAGCTGGGTGTTGTTGTTTATTTACGGTAAATGATTGTCCGTGTCATTAAACTCACTGTCCACTTCCTCATTCCATCACACGGTGAATGACAAGGCAAACTGTCTTTTCTTTGACTTTATGCCTGTACAACGCAGACGTGCTGACCACTTTTTTGTCATTCCTTTTGTGGGTCGGTGGAAAAAAATCACAGGTCTCCATCGTTTACGATTGCCGAAAATAACCCAGTGTTCCTGTGGTTGTTGTGTGTTCCTTCTCTTGAAATGTAAAAAAATGACATGGTGTTTGAGAAAAGGGACCAAAAGCACAAGTGGGATGAATGTGTAGACAGTCAGAGTAAATTTTAGGCTTGTGTTTTAAGTGTGTAGGATAGCAGCCACATCTCATCTTGATCATTCGTTTTTTGTGATTAGATTCATTATATTATGTTAGATAAACTTAGGTAGATAACTTTTGTATTTTTTACTTTTTCCAGTTGTTTCATCCTATCATTAGTCATTACTGTTAGAATAACACATTCATTATTTTTGTATTTTTCCAGAAGTTTCTTCTTACTGTCAGGGTTAGATAACTTCTCCATAAATTTGTCTTTTCCAGATATCTCGACTTACCCTCATCATAGGCCACTGACTTCCTGTTCTCCGGTACAACAGACAAGTGATATGCAGAAAAGACAAGGTCAAAGTTCAACCTGTCGATTTCAGACAGGACAAAGGGTCTATGAAGAGAATGTTGGCAGTGTCCGGAAAGAAACCTCTTCTGGTGACATCGGTGCTGTGGAGAGAGTCTGTGACCTCCATCAGAACATAGCAGGTGACAAGCAGATGGACAACAGAAATCTCTACCATGGTCGGGATAAACCTCACGAGTGTAAAGTCTGTGGTGAAATGTTTTCAGAAGTAGGTAACTTACAGACACACGAAAAAAACCACACAAGAGATAGGCCTCACCAGTCTGAAGTTTGTGGTGCTGCATTTACCAAGAGCAGACATCTGCAGGGTCACAAAGGAACACACACAGGAAAAAGACCTTACAAGTGTGAAGTTTGTGGTGCCACGTTTACACGTTGTAGAAGTCTACGGGATCACAAAAGAACACACACAGGAGAAAGACCTTACAAGTGTGAAGTTTGTGGTGCTGCATTTACATGTGGCCCAAATCTACAGCGTCATAAAAGAACACACACAGGAGAAAAACCTTACAAGTGTGAAGTTTGCAGTGCTACGTTTACATGTGGTGGCTCTCTAAAGCGTCACAAAAGAACACACATTGAAGAAAAGCCTTACAAGTCTAAAGTTTGTGGTGCCACATTTATACAGAGCGGACATCTACAGAGTCACAACAGAACATGCACAGGGAAAAAACCTTACAAGTGTGAAGTTTGTGGTGTCACATTTACGCTGAGCGGACATCTACAGGAACACAAAAGAATACACACAGGAGAAAAACCTTACAAGTGTGAAGTTTGTGGTGCCACATTTACACAGGGTAGCAGTCTATATTATCACAAAAGAATACACTCAGGAGAAAAACCTTACAAGTGTGAAGTTTGTGGTGCCACATTTACATGCAGAAGCAATCTACAGACTCACAAAAGAACACACACAGGAGAAAAACCTTTCAAGTGTGAAGTTTGTGGTGCCACGTTTATACAGAGTAGCTGTCTAAAACGTCACAAAAGAATACACTCAGGAGAAAAACCTTACATGTGTGAAGTTTGTGGTGCCACGTTTGTATGCAGTGACAGTCTACAAAGTCACAAAAGAATACACACAGGAGAAAAATCTTACAAGTGTGAGGGTTGTGGTGCCATGTTTGCATGTAGAAGCAGTCTACGGAATCACAAAAGAACACACACAGGAGAAAAAAAACCTTACAAGTGTGAAGTTTGTGATTCCACGTTTACACAGTATAACAGTCTACAGCGTCACAAAAGAACACACACAGGAGAAAAACCTTACATGTGTGAAGTTTGTGGTGCCAGGTTTACACAGGGTCGTAATCTACAAAGTCACAAAAGAAAACACACTGGAGAAAAACCTTACTGACGAAGCTGTCTGACGATGGTGATGAACTTACTTGGGCATCGGTACTTCTCCGTGATCCACCCCAGTCCTTCTGTGCTGACAGTGTCGAAGGCCTTCGTTAAATTCACAAAGGTCACGAATAAGTCAAAGTGTTGCTCCTGGCATTTTTCCTGGAATTGACGGGCAGTAAAGATCATGTCTGTGGTTCCCTGTTTGGCCCGGAAACCGCACTGAGTCTCTGGGAGGAGTCCCTGTTCAAGATGGTGTGTGTGTGTATGTGTGTTTGTCATTTTGTTTGTGTGTGCGCGCGCATGGGTGTGTGTGTGCATATTATGTAAACAGTCTTATTTAATCCAGTGTTTTATGAGAATGCCAGATCAGTAAAATAATATTAACTTTCAGAGCCCAAACTTAAGTTTGTCATCATTGTATTGAAGAAATCATTACATAATTGAGAGAACTTTTAAAATTTGAACAAGGAGTCAGAGAGTATGATAATTATCAGATGATATTGCAAACAATGAAAAAGGCCAAAATTTTCAATGGGTTGATTTCAATCTTGTTTCGGACAGTTTTTTTTCTTTCTGGTATCAGGTGGTGTAGCAGTCAGAGTAAGGCTCCTCGATGTTGCATGCTAGAAACCCGAATTTGATTCCCGAATGCAGAGAGTTTTTATCGAGTGTCTTGCCTTTTCTTCAGGAATCTTGTGTCTCTCTCAGCACGGGTTGGCATTAAAAGCAGGGTAGGAAGCCCGCCCCCTAAGTGATCTAAATTGTGTTGATGGGGGGGTAAAAAGTACCTTCTTTTAAATAAACAACAAAACTGTTTGGTTTTCATGGGTTAATGAATTGTTTTCTTTCATGCAGGCTTGGTATGGACATAGATTCGGATGACCTTGACAGTGAGTCGGACTCAGAGGCCCGTCCTGGCAGTCCCAGCCTCGACAACGGCGCGTCTACGTCCAAGGTCGCTCCCGTGGAGGTGAAGTCTGAGCCAGAGGAGAACTCGTCGGCCACGTCTCGGGTCTCTTCCAGCACCTCAGAACACGGCGACCCCGCCTCTCTCCAGCAAAGTCAGGTGTCGGGTTCAGATCAGATCGCTGGTTTTTTGGACTCAAACTTTCCACCACCCGCGGCAGAAGTGAAAACAGAACCTGATGGTGGCGATGGAGGAAGTGAGGACAAGCCACACCCCCACTCTCTTCTGTCCCAGTTACCCCCACCGTCCTCCTCCCCCAACGTTGCCGATAGAAAACCCGACGACCTCGCCTCGCCCGCTACTGTTGGCGACCTCGCGGAAGCGGTTGACCCCAACACACCTGTTGACCTTGAACTTAACGCCAGCGAGAAGGAGCTGGCGGCGTTGGGTCTGGAGCGTCTGAAATGTGCTCTCATGTCGCGAGGAATCAAGTGTGGGGGCACACTGGAGGAACGGGCGGCCAGGCTTTTCTCCGTGCGCGGTTTGTCCACAGAGGAGATTGATCCGTGGCTGTTTGCCAAGTCCAAGGGCAAGGGGAAAAAGAGC
>NW_004797552.1:656347-664040 GCF_000002075.1 Aplysia californica
TGTCTACATGTCTACATACGCTATGGCACCGAATTCTACAACTTTTATTTAATGATACAGTGTATAATTCTACAACTTTTATTTAATGATACAGTGTATAATTCTACAACTTTTATTTAATGATACAGGGTATAATTCTACAACTTTTATTTAATGATACAGTGTATAATTCTACAACTTTTATTTAATGATACTGTGTATATTTCTACAACTTTTATTTAATGATACAGTGTATAATTCTACTACTTTTATTTAATGATACAGTGTATAATTCTACAACTTTTATTTACTTTTAATGAAACATCACATCTGTCTTAAATTTGAACCAGGGTCAGAGAGTATGATAATTATCAGATGAATCAATGAAAAGGGCCAAATATTTCTGTTGGTGGATTTCAATCTTGTTTAGCGAGCGTCTGCGTTTGTCGCGGCCGCGGTTTTTGGCATTTTTTGGTCCGCGATTTTTGCATTAAGAAAAAAAGACAAAACAACAAAGCTACTTCATAACAGATTAGACATGTATTTTGATAAGTTTTGAGACATCCAGGTGTATCTATTTTCCTGCGGAGAATATAAGTAATAAGTACATGACATTACGTACTATTGCTGTTTGCCTTTTATTTTTCCCTCTTTGTTGTGTTTTAATTTGTTGGTGTGTTGATTTTTCTAAAAGTTGTTCTGATGATTTCTTTTTTGTGTTTATACAGAGTAATGCCATTGAATTTGATGCCGTTCCTACCCTTTTAAAAATAGAAATGTGTTATGTTAGAGCGTGTCTCCACCAGAACCGAATACTGACACGGGCGCGGCCCAATTTATTGTGATTCCATAATTTAATGTAATATCCTGTAGGTTTACTTTTTCTTGAATTAGTAATTTGGAAAGAAAACAATACACTTCAGACAGAAAAAAAACAACCAAAAAAATATAATCTCTGTAACTTTCAGCTGTAGATATCTAGATCTAGATCTCTATAGAGAGGAAAGAAAAATGTAAAAAAAAAAAAAAAAAAAAAAGAACATCTGTACGTCTGATGCTGGCACATCACTAAAACCAGGGACACCTGGCAAACATGAAACATCAGCAGACATGAGAACAAAAACTTTTGATGGAATGAAAAATTGAACATGCTCAGGGAACAAAATCCCAACCCATAACCAAGATCTTCTACCAAGGGAAATAACCAACTTTTCACTTAAATGAGACTTATTACGGTGATTACGTCCCGTTAGTCACATGGCGAGGCGTTAATTAATTGTTTTGTGAAAAAAAATGGGGGGAAAACGTGGGGAATCCAAAATTATGCAAATGTTGCAGAATTATGCGAAAAAATGCGGCCGCACAATCGCATAATTCTGCGGGGCCAGAATGACCCATGTTTAGGGTTAAAACAGCCAATCTTCGGATAGGTGGACACACGCCCTAATTTTTTTTGGGTGGTTATTTATCCGTGCTCTTCTAATTTTGATTTCATTCTGTCGTGAAATCTTTATTTTTCACATTTTTACACTCTGGGTGACTACAAATGATATTCTGGATGCTTAAAACAGAGCACAAGAAATTCTGGTGCTTGAGATTGTTACCCCTATTAACGTATTGCTACGTCGTCACAGAGAGTTGAAAGCTTGAAATTTAGGGGCAACTTTTGCCACTTTTTGTTGCAACTGTTGCACAAAAAACCGGCTACAAACGCAGATGCTACGTTTAGGACAGTTTTCTTGCTGGTATCAGGTGGTGTAGCAGTCAGAGTAAGGCTCCTCGCTGCTGCTTGCTGGAAACCCGAATTTGATTCCCGAGTGCAGAGAGTTTTTATGGAGTGTCTTGTCTTTTTTTCAGAAATCTTGTGTCTCTCTCAGCACGGGTTGGCCTTACAAGCAGGGTAGGAAGCCCGCCCCCTAAGTGATCTAAATTGTGTTGATGGGGGTGTATTTTTTTTTTTAATCTAAACAGTTTGGTTTTCTTCATGGGTTAATGAATTTTTGTTTTGTCATTTACTTAGATCTATATATATATTATAGTATATATATATATATAAAATTCAGTTTTGGTTTCCTTTCATGCAGGCTTGGTATGGACATAGATTCGGATGACCTTGACAGTGAGTCGGACACGGAGGCCCGTCCTGGCAGTCCCAGCCTCGACAACGGCGCGTCTACGTCCAAGGTCGCTCCCGTGGAGGTGAAGTCTGAGCCAGGGGAGAACTCGTCGGCCGCATCTCGGGTCTCTTCCAGCACCTCAGAACACGGCGACCCCGCCTCTCTCCAGCAAAGTCCTGTGTTGGGTTCAGATCACATCGCTGGTTCTTCGGACTCAAACTCTCCACCACCTGTGGCAGAAGTGAAAACAGAACCTGATGGTGGCGATGGAGGAAGTGAGGACAAGCCACACCCCCACTCTCTTCTGTCCCAGTTACCCCCACCGTCCTCCTCCCCCAACGTTGCCGATAGAAAACCCGGCGACCTCGCCTCGCCCGCTACCGTTGCCGACCCCGCGGAAACAGTTGACCCTAACACACCTGTTGACCTTGAACTTTACGCCAGCGAGAAGGAGCTTGCAGCGTTGGGTCTGGAGCGTTTGAAATGTGCTCTCATGTCGCGAGGGATCAAGTGTGGGGGCACACTGGAGGAACGGGCGGCCAGGCTTTTCTCCGTGCGCGGTTTGTCCACAGAGGAGATTGATCCGTGGCTGTTTGCCAAGTCCAAGGGCAAGGGGAAAAAGAGCAAATAGACTTTGGTGGGATCCGTGAAGAATGAGCTCGTGTATCGTCAGGGTGGGATCCATGAAGAATGAGCTCGTGTATCGTCAGGGTGGGATCCGTGAAGAATGAGCTCGTGTATCGTCAGGGTGGGATCCGTGAAGAATGAGCTCGTGTATCATCAGGGTGGGATCCGTGAAGAATGAGCTCGTGTATCGTCAGGGTGGGATCCGTGAAGAATGAGCTCGTGTATCGTCAGGGTGGGGTCCGTGAAGAATGAGCTCGTGTATCGTCAGGGTGGGGTCCGTGAAGAATGAGCTCGTGTATCGTCAGGGTGGGATCCATGAAGAATAAGCTCGTGTATCGTCAGGCTGGGATCCATGAAGAATGAGCTCGTGTATCATCAGTCGGCCTTCTGTTCACATTCATTAAGTCCAAAATTTTTAATTAAAAAATAAAAATTGCAGTTTCTTAACCCTATCCGTACGTCAAGTTTTACTATCGTATCCATACAACGTGGGGAACTCTGTGCCGCCACTTTCCAAAGAGGAAATTTACTCGTTAATCCGATCCGTACACTTTGCATAGCAGTCTGTCAAAATGATTTTTTTGAGAAATATTGAAAGTTTCAAAGTCAAAGAGATCTTCGTACTAGAAGCATTCAAAAATGTGAAGAATACAACCCCGGGGGGTACAAAATGACCCCAGGGCTACGGATAGGGTTAAATCAGTGGTATGGGTTGAATGTACTGAATAATTTTTTTGCTGTAAATCACATTGTCATTAGCCTGATGAAGGTAAAATCCCTCTAAAGGAACGAAACAGTTTTCTGTTTTTCTATTGGCTGAGAAATGTTTCTTTCTGGGCTCAGTACATGTAAACAGCTTGCTGACTTTCTGCTGGTTTTTATGTAAATAAATTGTAGGAAAAAATCCTTCTCTTCTGCTTGTTGTGTAATGAGATATTCACTTTGGGTATTCTTAATTCTAATCTTGTTTGGTGTTTTTCTTAATCCATACTCTTCTACATTTTCTCTCATACAAAAATATCCACAGAGACTGAGAGAGAAGTGACCTTAAAAAATCGGGGTGGCAGTGAGGCTGGGGTTCAGTCAATATACATGACAAAGTATTTATGAGATAGATCGGGGTGGCAGTGAGGCGGGGGTTCAGTCAATATACATGACAAAGTATAATCTGAGATAGATCGGCGTCTGTGGTGTTCTGGTTAGGGGCTTTGCTGATGCCCGCAGGAGATCCCAGTTTGATTTCCAAATGAGGACAATTTTTGTCAAGTATCTTGGTCTTTCTGCTGGGATATTGTATCCCTTTCCATCCAGACAGGCAGGTTCCTCCCCCCCCTCCCCAACCAGGGCGGTGCTTCTGACTGAAGTGTCTTTAATTAGGCCATTCCTAAAAGGGAGATATTAACATGTTCTTATGCACAGTAGAATTGTAAATGGGCTGATTTATCAATGTCATGCTCATCATACTGTGCTAGAACAACATAGGGGGAACTGCTGCTTTTCTTTCCTCATCCATACTATCATATCGTCATTTTTTCCTCTACTTCTTTTGTATGTTTCGTCTCTGTCTTATGAACCGCTATTTCCCGGGTGCCTTGATAGTCGAAGCAGACTTTTTGTACACTGAAACAAAACCAAAGACGGGCAGGGTGAGAAAGCCGCCTCCTGAATGATCGATATGGTGTAGGGGAGGGTGTTCAAACACCCAGGCCTAACATAAAGACTCCTTCTTTCCTATCAAACATCTATCGTCCTGATCTCTCCTTCTTTCTTATCAAACATCTATCGTCCTGATCTCTCCTTTCCTATCAAACATCTATCGTCCTGATCTCTCCTTTCCTATCAAACGTCTATCGTCCTGATCTCTCCTTTCCTATCAAACATCTATCGTCCTGATCTCTCCTTCTTTCCTATCAAACATCTATCGTCCTGATCTCTCCTTCTTTCCTATCAAACATCCATCGTCCTGATCTCTCCTTCTTTTTTGTGTTTGTGACTCTCTTGTAACAGCTCTTCTAATGTTCAGCACAAATACGGTATGACCTTATTGTGTTGCAAGTGCTGTAAAACACCTAAAACTAAAAACATACTATCCTACAAACCGTGAACATATTAGTATTATTGACTATTATTCCAGTCTTTTCCCGTCACCTATCTGTTCAGTTCACAATTCACAGCATGTGGTTGGAGGATGCCTCCCGTAGGCCCTACTTCTTTCCTTAGTTTTTTTAGTTTAACTTTGACTTTCATTTCAGAAAGGTTTTACAGCGCTCGCAACTGCATAAGGTCATATGTATTATGAGCGCCCAAGGGGTGGATGTCAACAGAGAAGTCCAAACAGGGAATCAGGCTTACTCTACTCACCTCTCTAGCCTCTACAGCACAAAGTCTGCTTCGACTATCAAGGCACCCCGGAAAAAGCAGTGCACAAGAGAGTGACAAACATACAAAAGAAGTAGAGGAAAAAATTACGATAGTAAGGATGAGGAAAGAAAAAGCAGCATATCCCCCTATGTTGTTCCAGCACAGTAGGCCTACATAGTATAATAAGCATGACGTTGATAAATCAGCCCGTTTACCAATTCTAATGTGTATAAGAACATGTTAATGTCCCCCCTTTGGGAAAGGCCTAAAGACACTTCAGTCAGTGGCACCACCCGGGGGGGGGGGGGGGGGGGGGGATACTTCTTTCCTTTGCCTCTGTTGTTTCTGTCTGTCTGTCTTACTTTTTCCAGCACTAAAAATGACAAAATGACATACAGGGTGATCCAAAAAAAACTTTACAACTTGTTTTGTAAATTTATATCTTCCTCCACACTGAAGTTTTGCGTTTCAGATTTGAACATAGCGTTTGGAAGCCAAAAGGCATTTGTCTGATATGTATTTTAGATAAGTCCATTGAATGGTTTTGCTCTATACACTATAGTGCATTAAAAAAACAACCCATTTTCAACCTTGTCGCCATTTTCATAGCATGACGCACCAGTTTGCATTAGGCCTACCACTAAAAGTTGCAACAGTCGCGCCATATTGCAAGCTACAGCAGTCTAACATACTAACAATGCAAGTCAACAGAAATCTGCAGATATTATTTTTCCCAAATTTTTTTTGCCTGCTGAGATCATGGCTACGTTTAGTCAAGAGCAGAGAGCTTTTTGTATTGAACATTATCTTTTGTCTGCAGCTAGGACTTTCCTACACATCAACAGTCTGCATTCTCATGGTAGATCTTAACCTTCGACTATTCCATGTTCATCTTCGCTAGGCCGAGATGACATGGATCAGAGCATGGCAAAGTGTTCATGATTCCTCGATTGTCTTGTAAAGAGGGATCATTTCTTCGGTGACATTTGGTTTAGTACAAAGCCCATTTTCACCCTGCGGGATATGTTAACTCCAAAAATGCAGTCTATTGGGCACCCCAATCTGTTGCCTCTAGAAGCCACTTCTTAGTGAACATGTACAGTATATGTGGCTTTAAAAACTCATGGTTTAGCAGGCCCTTATGTTAGGGCGCCACTGAACATTTCGAACGGCGCGTTAAAAATGTGTCGAGTCCAAAGGAGGGAATGTGGAGCACTGCTTCTAGGAATTTCAAAATGAAATCATTAGGTTTTTAAAACTCTGTAAAAGAAATTAAATATTGTTTAAATTTAAATCAATTAAATGTCACAGGGATGGAAAATTAATGTCAAAGAGAAAATAAAGAAAAAGGTCAACTATTCTTTTCACGACATCCTTTACAAGATTTTTAAACAGTGGTGAACTTTGCGTTTTTGGGTGCTTTTTTCTTTTAGGCGTTTCCGTTTTCAAAACATGTTTCTTCTTCGTGGATTTTATATCAAACAAATTCCTTTTGAAAGAATTATGTCTGTTCCAAATTACAGCATTCTAGAACAATTTTTGCGCAAGATATTCGGAAAAAAAGTTGTAAAGTTTTTTTTTGGGATCACCCTGTAGTTCATTATTGTGTCCTCGTGCCTGTCTTTATTCAAGCAAACAAGCAAAACTCAAGTTCTCGACGTGAATTATTCTTGGATTAAAGGCGCGAAGAAAGAGAAAAGTCCACAGCGCTCGTATGTCTGCACAGGCCAGGGAGTGAAAGATGGGCATTGTGTCCCTTAGAAATATATTGAGAAGAAAGATCTGGTCTGAGAGTGCATTGATTGAGAAAATACAACTCGTAATATATATAATAACCAGGTATGCCAAAGACACAGTTTTAATTAATTAATATCGCACATTCAGAAAAGGACCTTCAGCTGCTTCTGGAAATACCCGGTAATGTTGAAGTGGGTGGTGAAATAAGGGGATATAAAATAGGAAGAAAACAGAATGCATGGTAATTTTTATTTTTTTAAAATCCAAACAAAACAGTAAATCTTTATTAAATCGTAATCACATGAAAAGATAAATATATCGCAATACAATCTTAGAACAGTTTTTTTTTTTTAATTCACCAATATAATACATGTAAAAATATTTTTAAAATAGAGTAGAACATGACTACAGGGGGAGCATCCCTACAGCGGGACCTTACCAGAACCCTGTTTTTCTTCCTATGTAAACTCAGGTACTTCTGCTTGGATAGAGCGGGACCTTACCAGAACCCCGTTTTTCTTCCTATGTAACCTCAGGTACTTCTGCTTGGGTACAGCGGGACCTTACCAGAACCCTGTTTTTCTTCCTCTGTAAACTCAGTTACTTCTGCTTGGATAGAGCGGGACAAGAATTGTCCCGAACTAGGATACAGCGAGAGAGATCGGGCGAGCTCTAGCTTGGGGGGGGGGGGGGGGGGGGTTGTAGGAAGGCTCCAAACAGGCAGGCGGGGTTGTGATTTGCCAGGCCAAGAATTGAGGGAGGGGGGCAGACCGTAGCGCTAAAAATATAGAAGAAAAGTGTGGGGGGAGAAGCGGTTGTGTGAACCCTCTCCCAAGAGGAGTGAGAACTGTGAATACCCCAACCCCAGGGGA
>NW_004797552.1:664140-686967 GCF_000002075.1 Aplysia californica
GGGGGAGGGCTGTAGGAAGGCTCCAAACAGGCAGTCGGCGTTGTGATTGGCCAGTCCAAGAATGAGTGAGGTGGGGCAGACGGTAGGCCTAAAGAGAAATGGTGGGGAGAGACGCGTTGTGTGAACCACTCCAAAAGTGATGTAGAACTGTAAATTGTAATAGCCCTAGCCCTAGGCTAGGCCAAACAGTAAAAGAAGAGGAGAGTGTGTGGTGTGTGATTCCTGATTCACTGAATTGCAATCGTTGATGTTCAAGCATACACACGTATACACTTCTCCAGCTCAAACAGTAGGCCTACTGGTACAATAAACAGTACAAGCAACAAACCGAGGAAAACATGGCTTCCAACAAAGACAAAAGGAAACGCTTCTCACTCGAATGAAATGCCGAGAGAATCAACGAATTTGACAAGAAAAGGAAGACTAATCAAAAGCGCAAATTTGATTGATATATGGGAGGGATGTAATCATGTCTATTTTAAAGAAAATTTTTGGTAATTTCCCCTTTGCATGCCTATAGTGGGAACTCGCATTCAGCGGTCTTTTCTTCTGGAACCAAAAGTCCCACTGTAGCCATATTCTACTGTAGATCTAATGTCATATCCTGTCACCCACTCTCATCCTTACAAACGTCACATATACATGATAATAAACCGTCAACAAGTAGTAGCCAGCCAAAGCGCAAGTCTACGAAATGCCATCTCAGCAGTGCAAATTCAAAACAGCAACATGCTATAAGTGCAACAAGCAGGGTCATATCGCAAAAGCTTGCTTGTCCAGGGGCTCCGCACAGAACCACAGCTGAGGTGGCCCGTCACATCGACAAAATCAGAACTACATGAAGCTCGATCAGTAGGCCTACTACGATGACGAGACTCCAAATCAACCTGATGCAAGCCCCGACTTTAGTCTGTTCACCGTTTCGGATTCACCGCAGGCTCCTATCAACATTCAGATGACAATCAATGACAAGTTGATGAGCTTTCAACTCGACACGGGAGCTGCCCTCACTATCATTAGTGAAATCGATTTCAGTCGTGTAGGATTGAAGGGTGCTATAGTTCAAAAGTGTGCCAACAAACTTCAAACGTACACAGGTGATAGTGTTCCTGTGGTCAGAGAATATGTTGTAGAAGTGTGTTACAATGATCAGTTCGTAAAACTACCTGTCATAGTTGTTAAAGGCGAGGGACCTCCCTTGCTTGGTAGGAACTGGCTTCAGAAGATTAAGCTGGACTGGAAAAACATTTTCTCGAATTCTGGAGGAGATATTAACCAACTCAAGAACAAAACCTGGAACTTGGAACAGGTTTTGAAGAGCAACGATTCTGTTTTGGAACCGGTGGACTGTTGAACGATAGAGATGTGAAACTAAGTATGAAGGACACAAATCCGAAATACTGCAAAGCGAGAGTGCCACCGTACGCCATGAGAGAAAAGATTGAACATGAACTTGACAGACTAGAAAAGAGTATTTATTTCCTGTTTAGTCAGGGACGTAACTCACAAATACAAATGGTAATACAAATACATCAACAGTACATGATTAATTCCCTTTAATTATGGTTACTACATTACATCCCACCCCCCTTAGTTTCTTTTATTCCCTTGAGCCAACCGAACAAAATGAGACTAACAACCATGACAAAACTGTAATTGACAGACAGTTTGGGGTAAACGACAGGGTGTATGTGAGAAACTTCGGGAGAGGTGAGAAATAGATACCTGGGGAAATTGTGCAAAGTACGGGTCCGGTGTCGTAAAAAGTGAAGACTAGTGACGGATTAGTCGTCCGTAGACACTCAGACCAAATAAGAATAACCTGTGCAGAAACCAAACATGAGTCCCTTCCGTTCACATCTCTTGAACGGTTCATGCCAGCTGTTCAGTCTAGTCCAGAACCTCCTGTGGTTGAACTGAACGAACCAGATACGGTGGTCACAACAGAACCATGTGCTGCAACTGGTCAGTTACCATCACATGAGACTAAAGGTGGTCAGAATATGGGTTCTCCAGTTCAACCACTCAGAAAATCTGCACGTAAGGATAAGCCATCAGAGAGATTAGATATTAAGTGTAACTAATTGCATGGTCAATAACCTTAATCGGTGAGGTCACTATGACCAGGATCACATTTTGATTATATAGTTAATTTGTATTGAATTAATAGTGAGCTAGTCACTAATGTTTCCCTCTCATTATTTCTTGTGTATTCCATTATTTGATTAGATCTAATTGATCTTATCATACCAAAGTTGATGAATAATATCGCATTATATCATTGGCTATGTTTTGTCATGGTTGTTAGTCTCATTTTGTTCGGTTGGCTCAAGGGAATAAAAGAAACTAAGGGGGGTGGGATGTAATATAGTAACCATAATTAAAGGGAATTAATCATGTACTGTTGATGTATTTGTATTACCATTTGTATTTGTGAGTTACGTCCCTTATTAAACAGGAAATAAACAATTTTTTGATGTGACACAAAATGGCTACCAGTTATTCCTGTCTAGAAACAATCTACCACTCAATCCACTTCAGCTTTGGTGTTAAGTTAAAAGCACGCTTGCTTTCTCCCGATGACTGCTTAATAAAGCCGGCTTGGACTGTAGCAACCAACTGGGCTGACGGTTGCTGAAATGTTAAGTATCCTACCCTGATGAGAGAGAGAGAGAGCAGACAACTATCATGTGGCGTTGTAAAAAGCCTCTATGTGATACCTACAACACAGAAGCCCTGTCCACCATCCTTTACACTTGTTGCAATGCTCTTCTTTAGTAAGGGTCTGTCTTTCCTGTCTCCACAAACTTTACACTTGTTGTAATGCTCTTCTTTAGACAAATAGTTGTTTTTTTTTCACCAAAAGCAAGACAGAAGAAAAGATTCAAGATGATACCAATTTACGAAGTGTATACAGACCCGGTAACCGGGAACAAAGTCACGAAGTATACAGACCCGGTAGGGGAACTCTTTTGTGATTTCGGGAAGTTTCAGCGCTCAGACCCGGTAGAAATCTTGTGTGTGTGTGTGTGTGTGTAGTGTGTGTGTGTGTGAGAGAGAGAGAGAGAGAAATAGAGAGGGTGACTGCTCGATTGAAATATGACATTGTTCTTTTCTTCAAATTGCGATTCCTCCAACTCCAAAACGGAGGAAAAACGATCGTTCATCGAAAAGACATCCGCAATCTTCATTTAGATCTAGATCTAGGCTAGCCGCGAAACTAGATTAAAGATTTATGTCTGTCCGCCTAGATCTTGATCTAGACCTAGGCCACAGATCTCAAACTAGAAGAACCTAGATCTACTCTGAGCCAAGAGAGCGCAGAAACTCTCCGAAATCACAAAAGAGTTCCCCTATCGAGTCTGTATACTTTGTGACTTTGTTCCCGGTTACCGGGTCTGTATACACTCCCTACCAATAAAGCTGTAGGCCCAAAATTTGACGAGCACCTGATTCCATCGTGTCCGTATTTCTCCAGCAAGTCTCATTTTGCCTCGCTACACCCTAGTCCATCCAATACAAAGACTACCTCAAATTTCAGTCCGATTTATGGGCGATTCGCGGATGCTCTAGTGTAGTTCGCTCCTTCTTTCCTTTTGAACATTTGTTGTCCTAATCTCTCTCTCTCTTTTGTATATGTCACTCTTTTGCAACACTTCTAATCTCTGGAGCGGTTTGCTCCTTCTTTCCTATCAAGCATCTATCGTTTTTATCTCCCCTCCTTTTTTATATTTATTACCCCCTTGTAGCGCCTCTAATCTTCTGGCGCTCATATGACCTTATGCGCCGTAAAACCTCATTAAAACTTCTAATCTTCGGCATTTATCATATGAGCTTATTGTGCAGCAAGTGTAATAAAACTACTACTAAAAACAAAACTAAAAGTTAAAAAATCCTCAAAATTGTGTCCTTTAGCCTGCAGCCAGTCCACAGTTAGTTAAACTTTGCAGCACAAATTTCACACCTGTATCTGGTCTTCTTTAGAAAGATAGATCATTTTTTACCCTGAACAGTCATCGTGTGGACCACAAAGAGTATGTCCCAAAATATTTGATACATTTTTTTTCTCAAGTGTTCTTTTGCGTCTCCATAGATGGTCTCTTTAAGTAAACCTGGCATCACAAATTTCACATTGTGTAAAGTCTTTCTAATCTGTGTGTTCTTTTATGACTCTGTAGATGTCCCCTCCATTTAAAAGAGGCACCACAAACTTCACACATGTAAGGTCTTTCTCCTGTGTGTGTTCTTTTGTGATCCTGTAGAGAATCACCACGTGTAAACGCGGCACCACAAACTTTACACTCGTAAGGCTTTTCTCCTGTGTGTATTCTTTTGTGATTCTGTAGATTGCTACCACGTGTAAACGTGGCACCACAAACTTCACACTTGTAAGGTTTTTCCCCTGTGTGTGTTCTTAAGTGACCCTGTAGATGTCCGCTCTGTGTAAATGTGGCATCACAAACTTCACACTTGTAAGGTTTTTCACCTGTGTGTGTTCTTTTGTGAACCTGCAGATTTCCGCTGAGTGTAAATGTGGCACCACACACTTTACACTTGTACGGTTTTTCCCCTGTGTGTGTTCTTTTGTGATCCTGTAGACTTCTACAACGTGTAAACGTGGCACCACAAACTTCACACTTGTACGGTTTTTCCCCTGTGTGTGTTCCTTTGTGATCCTGTAGACGTCTGCTCTTGGTAAATGCAGCACCACAAACTTCAGACTGGTGAGGCCTATCTCTTGTGTGGTTTTTTTCGTGTGTCTGAAAGTTACCTACTTCTGAAAACATTTCACCACAGACTTTACACTCGTGAGGTTTTTCCCGACCATGGTAGAGATTTCTGTTGTCCATCTGCTTGTCACCTGCTATGTTCTGATGGAGGTCACAGACTCTCTCCACAGCACCGATGTCACCAGAAGAGGTTTCTTTCCGGACACTGCCAACATTCTCTTCATAGACTCTTCGTCTTGTCAGAAATCTGCAGCTTGAACTTTGACCTTGTCTTCTCTGCATATCACTTGTCTGCTGTACCGAGTGACAGAAAGTCAGTGGCCTATGAGGGTAAGTTGAGACATCTGGAAAAGACAAATAATGGACAAGTTATCTAACCCTGACAGTAAAATGAAACATCTGGAAGAAGACAAAAATGATAAATTACATTCATGTCTTATTCTAACACTAATGACCAATGATAGGGTGAAACAACTGGAAAAAGTAAAAAATACACAAGCTATACCCAAGTTTTTGGGGGTTTTTAGTAGAGGTTTTACGGCGCTCGTAACTGCATAAAGTCATGTCATGAGCACCAGAAGATATTAGAGTTGTTACAAGAGAGTAACAAACATAAAAAAGAAGGAGGGGAGATAAGGACGATAGATGTTTGATAGGAAAGAAGAAGCAAACCACACCAGAGCACCCGCCAACCACCCACCTACCCAAGTTTATCTAACATATAAATAATATATTATAATGATTCTAATGACAGAAAAAGAATGATCAAGATGAGATGTGGCTGCTATCCTACACACTTAAAACACAAACCTAAAATTTACTATGACTGTCTACACATTCATCCCACTTGTGCTTTAAGTCCCTTTTCTCAAACACCATGTCATTTTTTTACATTTCAAGAGAAGGAACACAAAACAACTACAGGAACACTGGGTTATTTTCTGTAATCGTAAACATTGGAGACCTGTGATTTCTTTCCACCGACCCACAAAAGGAATGACAAAAAAGTGGTCAGCACGTCTGCGTTGTACAGGCATAAAGTCAAAGAAAAGACAGTTTGCCTTGTCGTGTCACCGTGTGATGGAATGAGGAAGTGGACAGTGAGTCTAATGACACTGACAATCGATGGAATGAGGAAGTGGACAGTGAGTCTAATGACACTGACAATCGATGGAATGAGGAAGTGGACAGTGAGTCTAATGACACTGACAATCGATGGAATGAGGAAGTGGACAGTGAGTCTAATGACACCGACAATCATTTACTGTAAAAAAAACAACCAACTTTCTTTTACTTTCAAAGGAGATGGTGCAGCACACATGTATCATAGCACAAAAATACAATATTCTATTATACACATTATGACATAATGTTATTTTGCCTAAATTGTCCAGCCTTTAGCTCTCCATGCCAAGCTGTAGCCACCAGTAGTTGTACCTCACTGCCATAAAAAAAACAGGCAACAAACCATTTGCTTTTCTCCTGTCCACAAACTAAAACCATAAAGTAAATTTAACGTCAGAAGAAACTTCAAAAGAACTGTGTCACCTCAGCTTGTCGATGTATCTGGCGACAAGGGGGCTCACAGTGATGCTAAAGGTCTGGGACTAATGAAAATCAGGTTAAAGGGGTTTTAAAATGTACCTCTATCTGTCAATCCCCGTTATATCGCCTACGACGGGATGAGCATGAAGTTGGCGGTACAGCGGGGCTGGCGGTACAGTAGTCTCTGCCTATACGCACGCCATACAAAAGCACGCTCTGCTCAAACGCACGCTCTCGTCATCTGACGGGTTTTTTAACTATATGATTTAGACGTACAAACGCACGGTCACTCCCTCTAAACGCACGCTCCAGTACTCGAAACACGCCGACAGGTAAAGCTTGACAAGGGGAAATTTTCACTACAACCTGCACAGCTTGGATAAGACAAGCCTAGAAAAGCGGATATTTGGTGAGACTGCCCCTCATGCTGAACAAAGACAGTGATGGACAGCGTTTTCACACCCAACTTTCCACAGACACATAGGTCTAGGACTTGTGGGTGAAAATATGTTGGGGGGTTGGTGGACTGAAATCTTATTTGATTGGACACTGGAAATGCATCTCTCTGAGAGAAGGTTTCTGACTGGTGTTTGGGTGACTGCATGTAATGTTTAGTTAGACCTAAGCCTATGATGCGCAACACGCGCGAATGCTCGTCAATGAATTTACGGTCGGGGGTGGTTGCTTGGAAAGCAACGTGGCTGGGCCGTCGTCTCTCTCTATGACTATCACTAACAATTTCCTTTTAGGCTATCTGTTCCAGACATTTTATGTTGCATATCATTGCATTGAGTCTGTCTTTCTGTACCCCCCCCCCCCCCCCCCCCCACCACCCTTCAACGCCTTTGTATTCGGGGAATCCTTCACAAAAAGTCACGTGTCATCACATTATCGGCCCAAAGTGACACCCACCCCAAAGGGAGGTCACTAGAATATCAAGGCAATGAGATGACTGCGTCCCTTCCTCCCTTTGCTAAGGTTCATGATGTAAACGCACGCTCCATTTAAACACACGCTAAGGAGCCCTCCTGAGCATCGTGCGTTTAGGCGGAGACTACAGTATAACGAGATAGCACCAATTTAAATATATAGTTCAACAGCAAATTCCATCGCTGCTACAGCTTTTTCTGATCCAATAAAAAGCAGATCTACTTTCAAACATTTTAAAACATTATATCTGTGGTATTCATCATTCTATTTTTTTAAAAGTCATTATAAACACTTTGATTCAATGAACATCAGGCCCAATAAACTTTAAATCATGCCAGTTTAACTGCACATGTACCTGGCATGACATAGAATTGCTCAATTGTTAACAACCTGTCAAACCGCATCAAGAAATTCAAAACGCACCGTATCGAAAAGTCCACACACAGAAGGATTCTACGTACCAGAACTTTCACCGTGATCCCAGCTGGCCCCGACAACAGATCCTGAACTTGTGACTGGATCGGCAGAGAAAGTTGAAGTTGGACTACTGGAAGCAACAACATCAGTGTCGGGGCTGGCACTCTGCTCCATACACAAGCTCCTCACATTGGTGATTTTCAGCTGTAGTCCTCCACCCTGACTCATGTGATCCTCAACAGACACGGGCTCAGTACACGTATCCTCCACATCTCCCACTTGTCCTTCTGTCTTTCCTACCTCTACAACGTCTGGACCTTCCCATTCTGATACTTCCTCTTTCACAAAATTCTCCACTTTTGGTCTCACTTCATCACCAAAGTCAGGAAAATGTCCAAATAGTGGTTCCGTTTTCACCGTACAGATATCTGTGAGGCACTCTGGTTTAATGACAGGTTTCACGTCTTCCTCCTCTGTACAGATAGGCTCATCTTTTACTACACTGTGTCTGAGAGTCAGGCTACTTTCACTTTCAACGTTCAGTTTGTCATTTGTCTCGGCCTTGACGTCACACCGACTTTCAAAACTGGGCTCTTCTTTTACTGACAGATGTTCCTCATCAACACCAACAGATTCACTTGCCCTACCTAAAATGTCATGTATTACATGATCTTCCCTTAAATAACTGTTAGTATAAAGAGTACCCGTACTAGATCTAGATCTAGATCTAGTCCCAGAACTAGACATAGGTTCACCTTTGCCTTTATTAACAACAATGCCAATGCTATCAATCCCAAGATTCACATCTTCTCCAGAAGAACAAGAAACAAATAAATCACAAGTGTTCACACATCCAGAGCCATTATCATATCCAGAGTTAAGTCTATACATTGTTATTGTTGTGTCTTCCTCACAGTTGACGTCCATTTGTTTAATAAAATTAATATTAGAGTTAGAGATCTAGATTCTAGATCTCCTCCAGATCTAGAGATCTAATCTAGATCTAGACAATGTCAATGATGACACTATTGACACTACCCTAACATGTACACACAATTACTTCAGTAAACGAATAAACAGTGCCATGAAGAGGAAAGTCTGACTTCATGTTCCAAATTTGATTCTGCACAATACGTTCAGGCATCTCTATAGATTCTTTAGATCCAGATCTAGGCCAATATTAATTATTATTGCGTCCATTTTCTTTTTGTACGATCAAACAAGTATGAAGAGCATTAAGACAGTTTCAGCGGTATAGTATGTAGATCTTGGCCTTCCACTCAGCTTTCAACAGTTGCATAATTATTATTATTCTTATTATTACTAGTAAAAGTTCCCGTTCTACGAACGGAGTAATAATGAAGGTGTATTAGGAAAGTTAAAAAGAGGAAAAAGACTGAAAACAGGAAAGAACAAAACATCAATATTTTACCTTGAATTTATCCATGTAGGCCTACATATGTGGCACCCCCTCTTGACTACCTCTACGGGTAATTAAGACTTCTTCCCCCTCCTCGAAGGCGTGGCTTTTTAGCACTTAAAAAAAAAAAAGATTTAGACCTACATGCCAATTGGCAATTGTTGCTTCCTAGAAGAGCCTAATCTAGATTCTAGATCTAGCAAATCTCGAAGGATTATAAAGACATAGGCCAATAATTGAAAGAAGGAGCCTAGACCCATAGATAGTAGATAGATGTAATGTAAGTTTAGAAATTCACATTTTAAGAAACTGACAGGCGTCACAGATGGCCTAGATTTCTATATCTATTCACAGAAGAAAAAATCCATTTTCAAGAATGCTTTCACGATTCTTGATCTCAATCTAGATTCGCCGAAAACCTAGTTCTTGACTCTAGATCTATTCGCGGCAGGAAAAAATCCACGTTCAATACTTTCATCATTCTTGATCTCGATCTAAGATTCACATATATATATATAGATCTAGCGTAGATCTAGATCTTAAAATCTATAATGCACAGAAAGAAAAATCCACTTTCAACATTCAAAAGGTTATCGAAATATCACAGATCTAGATTCTACTTTCTTTTCATGATTCTTCTTTATCTCGATTTAGATTTCGATTCTAGATCTAGACTTAAGATCTCATCTAGACCCTGAGCACTAAATCCACTGCAGGAGAAATCTACTTTCAATACTTTCATGACTTTTAATCTTGATCTAAATCTAGATCTAGATTCCAGATTATATGAAATCTAGACATACACACACATGCTGAACCTTTGACTTTGACCCATGAATACATTAAGTAGGCCTACGGTAGGCTACTCTTGGCGCTTTCGATGGTACCCTCTCTGTCACTCTCACCACCCTCCCTCTGCAGTGCTTTCTGGCCTCCTCTATCTCCCCCCCCCCCCCCCCTCTCTCTCTCTCTCTCTCTCTCTCTCTCTCTCTCTCTCTCTCTCTCTCTCTCTCTCTCTCTCTCTCTCTCTCTCTCTCTCTCTCTCTCTCTCTCTCAAGGTAGGATAACAAAAGAAAAAGTCCCCACCAGTAAACTCTCTGGTCCCCACTTTGTAACATGTGTATTATGTAGGCCTACTACTTTATTCGTCTTTTCCTTCTTTTTTTTCTCCTTCTCCCCCGCCTTCTCTTCTAATTCCTCCTCCTCCTTCTTTTTTTTCTTCTTCTTTTTCTTCTTCTTCTTCTTCTTCTTCTTCTTCTTCTTCCTCTTCTTCTTCTTCTTCTTCTTCTTCTTCTTCTTCTTCTTCTTCTTCTTTTTCACCTCCTCCTCCTCCTTCTTCTTTAATTTTCTTCTTCTTTTTCTTCTTCTTCTTCTTCTTCTTTTTCTTCTTCTTCTTCTTCTTCTTCTTCTTCTTCTTCTTCTTCTTCTTCTTCTTCTTCTTCTTCTTCTTCTTTTTCACCTCCTCCTCCTCCTCCTCCTCCTCCTCCTCCTCCTCCTCCTTCTTTTTTTCCTCCTCCTCCTCCTCCTCCTCCTCCTCCTCCTCCTCCTCCTTCTTCTTCTTCTTCTTCATTTCTCCTCCTCCATCTCCACCTACACCTCCTCCTCCTCTTCCTTCTTCTATGAGCGCTGTGAGAAGACGATCAAAAGCATGAGACTGAAACCGGGAATTCCTGTAAACATACTTTAAAGCATAATAAATGAACACAAAATATCCTTCGGCGCAGTCGGCACTCCGCAGTGAATATACAATTTCGAAACAAATGATGGCGATCGCTACAAAAGGACAGAATTTAACTTAAGATGGGCTTTCTTTTCACACATTTGATCTTAATGAAAATACAATAGTGCAACACTACGTTTCAAGTCATGGGTACGGTACTGGCAAACTTTCATATTTTTTCATTCCGTAGTTTCTGAGAATATAGGCCTACTGTTCGCAAAATTTGGCCTTAGCTCCATTAGTAGTAAGATTATTACTAAAATTACTTTTTATTATTATTATTATACTATTATTATTATTATTATTATTATACTATTATTATTATTATTATTATTATTATTATTATTATAAATTATTATTAGCATTTTAACATTATTATTATCATTGTTATAGGCCTACATTAACAAAAGTTTATTGAAGAGATACCGGTTTACAAATCCCCTTCTATCTATCTAAATGGGGCCTCCAGCCCATCTATCTATCTCTACATATATATGTGACTTGTCTCCTTTCTTGTCTTTAGCCTTAGTCACGTTCAACGAGAGGTCGGATCCAACGAGGACAACAAGCTGGTCCCGGCAACCTCGTTGAATGCGACACCCACTGTATTATGAGGGCCTACTGTACTGACTGAATTGAATTGATTCAGTCGTTGCCACCGCTTTTGATTGTCACCAAATTATTTTTTTTTTTTTTTTTTTTTTTTTTTTAAATAATTTATTTGTTGTTGTTTTTGGTTGTTTTTTTAATTAATTAAATTTTTTTTAAATATTTTTTTTTTTAATTATTTTTTTTAATTGTTTTTTTTAACCCCCAAAAAACCCAAAAACAAGAGCAAGGCAAAAATTGCCGCGGTTGACCCTTTGATTTTAAGGGCACTACGTCTAATTGCAAAGGCACCAAGGCAAGGTGCTGCAGCTCTGCATATTATTATAATTTGTGTCGATGTGCCTCTCTTTATTCAAGCAAACCTGGATCAATAAAAGCAACATAACAAACAACATTCAAGCAAACAAGCACTAAAAATGACATTGTTCATTATTGTGTCAACGTGCCTGTCTTTATTCAAGCAAACAAGCAAAACTCAAGTTCTCGACGTGAGTTATTCTTGGATTAAAGGCGCCACGAAAGAGAAAAGTCCACAGCGCTCGTATGTCTGCACAGGCCAGGGAGTGAAAGATGGGCATTGTGTCCCTTAGAAATAGATTATTGAGAAGAAAGATCTGGCCTCAGAGTGCCTTGATTGAGAAAATACTACACGTATTATTTATATATATATATATTATATATATATATATATATATATATATATATATATATATATCTGTCCCCGTAGAATTATGCGAATTTAGATGGCCAAATTATGCACAAAAAAAGCCAAATTATGCAAAAATTATGCAAGTTACCGTAACACCTTTCGTGACATGTTTTGCACTTTTTCAACACAAATTTTCATGACTTTTATGTTTTAAGAAGTACAGAAAAATTTAAAACAGAACATATTAGTATCAGTAATTTGTAGTGTATTTCGAAAGAAAACAATACACATCTGTAAAAAAAAATAAAAAACAACTAAAAAATATAATCTCTGTAACTTTCAGCTGTAGATCTAGATCTAGATCTAGATCTAGATCTGGGAAAGAAAAATATTTTTTTTTTTAATTTTTAAAAAAAGGACATCTGGACCTCTGATTCTGGCACATTACTAAAACCAGGAACACCTGTCAAACATGAAGCATCAGCAGACATGAGAACAACAACTTTTGATGGATTGAAAAATTGAACATGCTCAGGGAACAAAATCCCAAACCATAACCAAGATCTTCTACCAAGGGAAATAACCAGCTTTTCACTTACACAAGACTTAATACGGTGATTATTTCCCTTTAGTCACATGGCGAGGCGTTAATTAATAAAATTAATTGTTTTGTTTTTTTAAAAGAAAGGAAAAAAACGTGAAAAAACGCGGGGAATCCAAAATTATGTAAATGTGCAGAATTACGCAAAAAAAACGCACAATCGCATAATCCTACGGGCACAGATATATATATATATATAATAACCAGGTATGTCAAAGACACAGTTTTAATTAATATCGCACATTCAGAAAAGGACCTTCAGCTGCTTCTGGAAATACCCGGTAATGTTGAAGTGGGTGGTGAAATAAGGGGATATAAAATAGGAAGAAAACAGAATGCACAATTTTTTAAAACCCAAACAAAACAGTAGATCTAAATTAAATCGTAATCACATAAAATTAAAAGATAAATATCGTAATACAATCTTAGAACAGTTTTTTTTAAATTCTCCAATATAATACATGTAGAAATAAAAGAAAAATAGATCTAATGTCATATCCTGTAGTAATCCACTCTCATTTCTCATCCTTACAAACATCACATTTAATATACAGTGGAGTCCACTTATAACGAGTCCTGAGGTAACGGGAAGTCTGTTATAAAGACATTAATCTGAAACGACGTTTTTTTTCCTTCTTTATCTTTGTAAATAAAATACTGCTGTAGCGCAATCAGATAAACGCATGAGTCGTTTATAGCGGAATATTGCTGCTGCTGTGCACAGCGCATAGCCATTTATATACGTGATGAAAACCTCGCCAGTTGAGAAACTTGTTGGTGATCAAGGAAAACAAAGAATGGGAGAGCCCATGTGTGCCATCAATGAAGGCCGGAACGAATGAGTGGGGAAGAAGTGGCATGCACACACGAGCGGTTGTGAAGCAGAACGCATTGCCTGATTTTGATAGAGGTCAGCCTATTCTAGATTATCTAGGCCTATCATGCCTCTCACTTCTCCGATGCGGGGATGGAGAAGTCACATTGCTGTGATGGATGGAGCGAATGTGTGACGTGCGCAAGCAGACGCAGGAACGCACCACAGGGTGTGGTGGGGTGGGGGACAACACAGAGGGCTAGTTAGCCTAGAGAACTTTCTTTCTGATCGCAAACGCCGAGCTGTCAACATGGCTAACGCTAGAGAAAGAAGCCTGATTCAATTTTTGATCAAGTAAGACCTGGAGGTCATGTTGAAACTCATAGATTTATTATAAGGCCTACTTTATTATTTCCTTTGAATTTATTACTGGACCCCTTATAACGAGAATCTTGCTATAACGAACATTTCGTACCGGTCCCCTCCCTCTCGTTATAACAGGATTCCACTGTACATGATAATGATACATATTTATATATATATATATATATATGTACAGTGGAATCCTGTTATAATAAAGTACGGCTAATCTATGAGTTTGGTGTTCTGTTTATTTCTTTTTGCTATCTCTCCTCCGATGATGGCTTCGTTCAACATGAACTCTAGGTCTTACTTGATCAAAAATCGAATCAGGTTTCTTTGTCTAGGGTTGTTAGCGATGTTGACCACTCAGCGTTGGCTATCAGAAAGAAAGTTCTCTAGGCTAACTTGCCCGCTGTGTTGTCCCCCATCCCACCACACCCTGTTACCTGTGGTACATTCTCGCGTCTGCTTGCTCACGTGACACATTTGCTCTATCCATCACACCACTGTGAGTATGACCTCTCCATCCCCGCATCGGAGAAGTGAGAGGCATGATAGGCCTTGATAATCTACACTAGGCTGTCCTATCACTATCAGGCTATGCGTTCTGCTTCACAACGGCTAGTCTGCGCGTGCCACACCCTCCCCACTCATTCGCTTCGGCCTTCATCGTTGGCACACAAGGGCTCTCCCATTCTTTGATTCGTTTGATCACCAACAAGTTTCTCAACTGGCGAGGTTTTCATGTATAAATGGCCTATGCAGTGTGCACACAGCAGCAATATTCCGCTATAAACGACTCGCGTGTTTGTCTGATTGCGCTATAGCAGTATTTTATTTACAAAGATAAAGAAGGGAAAAAAACGGTGTTTTAGAATCATGTCTTTATAAAAGACTTCTCGTTGCTTCAGGACTCGTTATAAGTGGACTCCACTGTGTGTGTGTGTGTGTATATTTATGTATATATATCACCCATACACTTTACTGTTACATGAACACTGTTAGGGTATTTAAGAGACGTGATCTCCGAATGTAATGTCCCTATCTGACAGGACTAAGCCAAATAAGCTGAGAGTCTTCCAAACTTCCTAAAACAACCAAGTTCCAGAACATCCAGTCTTGGATTCGAACCAGGGCCACCCGCTCCCTAGTCCAGCATGATACAGCCTGTGCCGGCTTTAGACACGCCGGCAGAAAACACGCTTCGGACTCAAGCACGCTAAACAGCTCTTACCGAATTTTTGCTATGCACAATAACTTCGGCTTCGGGCACGCTTCTACGAGGTCTGTCTCAGAATAAAGTTTCCCTCCTCCATAAAATCAAAAGTACGCAACCAACACCACTAAAATTTGTGACGTCATGACATCATGTGTAAGAAATCTCCACGCCAAATTGCAAGTGCATTGCTGAACGGGTCATAGAGCTGTGACGTGTCAAGTGTGGTGTTCTTGTGCACTTTGTCCAAGGCAAATTCGAGGAAAAAGGCTGAGCAAAACATTGGTGCAACCTTCTCATGCTACAGTGTCCGAGTTGTGATCAAAATTTCAACTCTTCTCGGCAAGTCTGCAGATGAGACCCATTATGATCTATACCAAGTAACAGGAAATAATGCCCCATCAAATCACACAGTAAAGAAATGGGTCAGAGAGGTTGAAGGTGGGAGGTCTAACATGAAAGGTGAAGCACAGGGAAAACACAGAGGGATAAAGTTGATGCACATTGTTTTTTTTCGACATGAGTGGCATCATACTGAGCTGGCTAGTCCCACCTGGCGTAACTGTCTATGGTGACTACTACAGGTTCATTCTCAAACTCAAAGACAAACTGAGACCTGCAATCCGGAAAAAGACCACAAAACAAAACAAACAAAAACTACCACGGCAGGTAAAAAATGACAGTGCACTTTTGCGAGACCACTACTTGCGAACAAAGGGAAATAGCTCCGGAAATGTTCTATCTGGATTATGACAATGTCCATTTCGCACTCAAGCACGCTTCGGCGTTAAGCATGCTTGCTTTCTCCCGATGACTGTGCTTAAAGCCGGCATGGACTGTAACAACCAACTGGGCTGACAGTTGCTGAAATGTTAAGTATCCTACCCTGATGAGAGAGAGAGAGAGAGAGACAGAGACAGAGACAGAGACAGAGACAGAGACAGAGACAGAGACAGAGAGAGAGAGAGAGAGAAAGAGAGAGAGAGAGAGAGAAAGAGAGAGAGAGAGAGCAGACAACTATCATGTGGTGTTGTAAAAAGCCTCTATGTGATACTGATACCTACAACACAGAAGCCCTGTCCACCATCCTTTACACTTGTTGCAATGCTTTTGTTTAGACAATTAGGAATTGACACTGGACCCACCAATTCCTAACCGCTGTAAGGGAAAATTTGAGGAAGAATAGGGCGGAAAGCGGTTCCCACTCTAGGTAGATTGAAGGAGAAGGGGATCCAAAGAGGAGAAGGGAAACACAGCCATCTGTGTGGACCAGTCCCACGCATCTCCAACCAGATTATGATGGAGACTATAATATAAGCAGACAGATTCTGGGATGGATCCTGAAGGGAGGGGAGCAGAGATGGACATGTTCCGACTGCAGTGACCCCAACACAGTGGACAACTGGACAAGTAAGACAAGTAAGAAAGATTTATCATATGAGCTTATTGTGCTGCAAGTGCTATAAAACTGTTACTAAAAACAAAACTAAAAGAAAAAAAATCCTCAAAATGACGTCCTTTAGCCTGCAGCCAGTCCACAGTTAGTTAAACATTGCAGCACAAATTTCACACCTGTATCTGGCCTTCTTTAGATAGATCATTTTTTACCCTTCAGTCATCGTGTGGACCACAAAGAGTATGTCCCAAAATATTTGATACATTTTTTTATCAAGTGTTCTTTTGCGTCTCCATAGATGGTCTCTTTAAGAAAACCTGGCACCGCAAATTTCACATTGTGTAAAGTCTTTCTCATCTGTGTGTACTTTTGTGACACTGTAGATGTCCGCTCCGTCTAAAAGAGGAACCACAAACTTCACACATGTAAGGTTTTTCTCCTGTGTGTGTTCTTTTGTGACTCTGTAGAGAATCACCACGTGTAAACGTGGCACCACAAACTTCACACTTGTAAGGTTTTTCTCCTGTGTGTGTTCTTTTATGACTCTGTAGACCCTCGCTCCATTTAAAAGAGGCACCACAAACTTCACACTTGTAAGGTTTTTCTCCTGTGTGTGTTCTTTTATGACTCTGTAGACCCTCGCTCCATTTAAAAGAGGCACCACAAACTTCACACATGTACGGTTTTTCTTCTGTGTGTGTTCTTTTGTGACGCTTTAGACAGCTACCACGTGTAAACGTGGCACCACAAACTTCACACTTGTAAGGTTTTTCCCCTGTGTGTATTCTTTTGTGACGCTGTAGATGTCCGCTCCAATCAAAAGAGACACCACAAACTTCACACTTGTAAGGCTTTTCTCCTGTGTGTATACTTTTGTGACGCTGTAAAAGTCCACTCCGTTTAAAAGAGACACCACAAACTTCACACTTGTAAGGCTTTTCTCCTATGTGTGTACTTTTGTGACGCTGTAGACTGCTTCCGAGTGTAAAAGTTGCACCACAAACTTCACACTTGTAAGGTTTTTCTCCTGTGTGTTTTCTTTTGTGACGCTGTAGAAGTCCGCACTGCATAAATGTGGCACCACAAACTTCACACTGGTAAGGTTTTTCTCCTGTGTGAGTTCTTTTGTGACACCGTAGAGTTTTACCATATGTAAAAGCTGCACCACAAACTTCACACTTGTAAGGTTTTTCTCCTGTGTGTGTTCTTTTGTGACTCAGCAGATGTCCGCTCAGTTTAAAAGAGGCACCACAAACTTCACACTTGTAAGGTTTTTCTCCTGAGTGTATTCTTTTGTGTATATGTAGACCGCTATTGCGGGTAAACGTGGCACCACAAACTTCACACTTGTAAGGTCTTTCTCCTGTGTGTTTTCTTTTGTGACTCTGTAGAGATCCGCTCTGTGTAAACGTGGCACCACAAACTTCACACTTGTAAGGTTTTTCCCCTGTGTGTGTTCTTTTGTGACGCTGCAGATGTCCGCTCCAATGAAAAGAGTCACCACAAACTTCACACTTGTAAGGTTTTTCTCGTGTGTGTATTCTTTTGTGACACTGTAGAAGTCCACTCTGTTTAAAAGAGGCACCACAAACTTCACACTTGTAAGGTTTTTCTCGTGTGTGTATTCTTTTGTGACACTGTAGAAGTCCACTCTGTTTAAAAGAGGCACCACAAACTTCACACTTGTAAGGTTTTTCTCCTGTGTGTGTTCTTTTGTGACGCTGTAGACAGCTATCACGAGTAAACGTGGCACCACAAACTTCACACTTATAGGGTTTTTCTCCTGTGTGTATTCTTTTGTGATTCTGTAGATGTCCGCTCTGTGTAAACGTGGCATCACAAACTTCACACTTGTAAGGTTTTTCTCCTGTGTGTATTCTTTTGTGCCTCTGTAGATGTCCACTGAGTCTAAATGTGGCACCACAAACTTCACACTTGTACGGTCTTTCTCCTGTGTGTTTTCGTTTGTGATCCTGTAGATGGCTACCACGTGTAAACGTGGCACCACAAACTTCACACTTGTAAAGTCTTTCTCCTGTGTGTGTTCCTTTGTGATCCTGTTGATGTCTGCTCTTGGTAAATGCAGCACCACAAACTTCAGACTGGTGAGGCCTATCTCTTGTGTGGTTTTTTTCGTGTGTCTGTAAGTTACCTACTTCTGAAAACATTTCACCACAGACTTTACACTCGTGAGGTTTTTCCAGACCATGGTAGAGATTTCTGTTGTCCATCTGCTTGTCACCTGCTATGTTCTGATGGAGGTCACAGACTCTCTCCACAGCACCGATGTCACCAGAAGAGGTTTCTTTCCGGACACTGCCAACGTTCTCTTCATAGACCCTTTGTCCTGTCTGAAATCTGCAGCTCGAACTTTGACCTTGTCTTCTCAGCATATCATTTGTCTGTTGTACCGGGTGACAGGAAGTCAGTGGCATATGAGGGTAAGTCGAGACATCTGGAAAAGACAAATAATGGACAAGTTATCTAACCCTGACAGAAAGATGAAACATCTGGAAGTAGACAAAAATGATGAATGTGTCATTCTAACACTAATGACTAATGATAAGATGAAACAACTGAAAAAAGTAAAAAATACACAAGCTATACCGAAGTTGTTGGTTTTTTTTAGTAGAGGTCTATGGCGCTCGTAACTGCATAAGGTCATGTCATATATATGAGCACCAGAAGATATTAGAGTTGTTACAAGAGAGTAACAAACATAAAAAAGGAGGGGACATAAGGACGATAGATGTTTGATAGGAAAGAAGAAGCAAACCACACCAGAGCACCCGCCAACCACCCACCTACCCAAGTTTATCTAACATTTATAATAATATATATATTAATGAATCTAATCACAGAAAAAGAATGATCAAGATGAGATGTGGCTGCTATCCTACACACTTAAAATACAAGCCTAAAATTTACTATGACTGTCTACACATTCATCCCACTTGTGCTTTTCGTCCCTTTTCTCAAACATCATGTCATTTTTTTACATTTCAAGAGAAGGAACACACAACAACCACAGGAACACTGGGTTATTTTCTGTAATCGTAAATGTTGAAGACCTGTGATTTCTTTCCACCGACCCACAAAAGGAATGACAAAAAAGTGGTCAGCACGTCTGCGTTGTACAGGCATAAATAAAGTCAAAGAAAAGACAGTTTGCCTTGTCATGTCACCGTGAGATGGAATGAGGAAGTGTACAGTGAGTTTAATGACACTGACAATTATTTATTTACTGTAAAAAACAAGAACACCCAACTTTCTTTTACTTTCAAAGGAGATGGTAATGCACATGTGTCACAGCACAATAATACATTATAATTCTATTATATACACATTATATAGGTTATTTTGCCTAAATTGTCCACCCTTTAGCTCTCCATGTCAAGCTGTAGCCACCAGTAGTTGTACCTCACTACCATTAAAAAAACCGACGGCACAAACCATTTGCTTTTCTCCTTTTGTTAAGTACGAGTTTTACGGCACTTGCAACAACACAATAAGGTCATAAGTTTCGAAGGTTAGAGGTGTTACAAGAGAGTAACAAACACAAAATAGAAGATGGGGAGATAAAAACAATAGATTTTTTATAGGAAAGAAGGAGCAAACCACACCAGAGCACCTGCCAGCCACCCACTTGCTTTTCTCCTGTCCACAAACATTATAAACCATAAAAAGTAAATAAACGTCGGGAGAAACTTCAAAAGAACTGTGCCACCCCAGCTTGTTTTTATATCTGACCACAAGGCTTCTGTGGGCTCACAGTGCTATATGTACCCGGCACGTCACAGAATTGCTCAATTTTTAACAACTTGACAAACCGCAGCAAGAAATATATATATATATAATATTTATACAAAGCATACCGTATCGAAAAGTCCACACACAGAAGGATTCTACGTACCAGAACTTTCACCGTGATCCCAGCTGGCCCAGACAACAGATCCTGAACTTGTGACTGGATCGGCAGAGAAAGTTGAAGTTAGACTACTGGAAGCAACAACATCTGTGTCGGGGCTGGCACTCTGCTCCATACACAAGCTTCTCACATTAGAGATTTTCAGCTGTAGTCCTCCACCCTGACTCATGTGATCCTCAACAAACACGGGCTCAGTACACGTATCCTCCACATCTCCCACTTGTCCTTCTGTCTTTCCTACCTCTACAACGTCTGGACCTTCCCATTCTGACACTTCTTCTTTCACAAAATTCTCCACTTTTGGTTTCACTTCATCACCAAAGTCAGGAAAATGTCCAAATAGTGGTTCCGTTTTCACCGTACAGATATCTGTGAGGCACTCTGGTTTAATGACAGGTTTCACGTCTTCCTCCTCTGTACAGATAGGCTCATCTTTTACTACACTGTGTCTGAGAGTCTGGCTACTTTCACTTTCAACGTTCAGTTTGTCATTTGTCTCGGCCTTGACGTTACTTGGACATTCAAAACTGGGCTCTCCTTTTACTGACAGATGTTCCTCATCAACACCCACAGATTCACTTGCCCTACCTATAATGTCATGTTTTACATCTTCCCTTAAACTGTTAGTACAAAGAGTAGCCATACTAGATCTAGATCTAGATTCACCTTTAACAACTATGCTATCAATCCCAAGATTCACACCTTCTTCAGAAGAATAAGGAACAAAATCACACGTTTTCACACATCCAGAGCCATAATCATTTCCAGAGTTTAGTCTATACATTGTTACTGTGGTGTCTTCCTCACAGTTGGCGTCCATTTGTGTACTAGATCTAGATCTAGATATATCTAGAATCTAGATCTTGAGTGGGAAGTGTCAGCCACCTTTATCAAGTCACAATGTCAATGATGACACTACCCTCTATCCTTTTATTTTTTAACACAGCACTAACACTTTAACACTTGGGGCTTGGGGGGGGGGGGGGTTCTGAAACGAGCGACCACTAAGAAACAGAGTAGAAAAGAGGGAAACGGTTACGGAATATGGTTAGGGTTTGGGGAAGGGGTTGGGTCAGGGTCAGGGTTAGAGGTAGGATTAGGATCACCACTACAGTACGCTACGGAATTCCTTCCCTAACATGTGCACACAGTTTACTTCGATAAACAAACAAACATTGCCATGAAGAGGAAAAGTCCATCTGACTTCATGTTCCAAATTTGATTCTGCACAATTACGTTCAAGCATAGATCTAGGCTTAATTGGATCCCCTTGTTGGCCTTAGATTTTAGATTCTATGTAATGTATATATATATATATATATATTGCGTTCATTTTCTACGATCAAACAAGTATGAAGAGCTTTAGAACAGTTTCAGCAGTATAGTATGAAGGCCAGCCAGCTTCTCTCCGTTGTGTACTTTATTAAATTATTATTACTAGTAAAAGTACCCATTCTACGAACGGAATGGTAGGCTAATGGAGAAGTATTAGGAAAGTTAAGAAGAGGAAAAAAAGACTGAAAACAGGAAAGAAACAAACATAACCATTTTACCTTGAATTTATCCATGTAGCACACCCTCTTGACTACCTCTAGGGATAAGACTTCTTCTCCCTCTTCGAAGGCGTGGCATTTTTTCTTAAAGTTCCAGCTCAATCACTTTTTAAAAAAAAGAGTTAGGCCTACCTGCCAATTATTGCTTCCTAGAAGAACCTAATCTAGATTATAGTTCTAGCCTAGATCTCGAAGGATTATAAAGACAGGCCAATAATTGAAAGAATGAGCCTAGGCCCATAGATAAAATCTAAGTTTAGAAATTCACATTTTTAACAACCGATAGGCGTCACAGATGGCCTAGATTTTTAGATCTATTCACAGCAGGAAAAAATCCACGTGCAATACTTTCATCATTCTTGATCTCGATCTAAGATTTACATTAGATCTATATATATATAGATCTAGCCTAGATTTAGATCTAGATCTTAGAATCTAATGCACAGCAAGAAAAATCCACTTTCAATATTCAATAGGTTATCGAAATATCACAGATCTAGATCTATACAACACATTCTACTTTCATTTCATGATTCTTCTTGATCTCGATTTAGATCTAAATACAAGATCTAGTTTAGATTTAGATCTAGATTCTATATATATCTCATCTAGACACTGTGCAAAAAAATACACTCGTCCTTCGGCATGGGCGCTAAATCCACTGCAGGAGAAATTTACTTTCAATACTTTCATGGTTGTTCATCTTGATCTAGATAGATCTAGACATTATACACACACACATGCGACTACACTCAGGGCGTAAATCGGGCTGCAATTGGCTGAACCTTTGACTTTGACTAATGAATACATTAAGTAGGCCTACGGTAGGCAACTCTTGGCGCTTTCGACGAAACCCTCCCTGTCAGTCTCACCACCTTCCCTCTGCAGTGCTTTCTAGCATTTTCTATCTCTTCCTTTCCATCTCTCCCCCCCCCT
>NW_004797552.1:688408-701830 GCF_000002075.1 Aplysia californica
CCCCCAAAAAAAAAAAAGTGGTAATCGGACAAAGAAAGTTCCAAGACCGATCGACGGCACTTTGCATTTAGAAAACTTTTAGACATATCTTTCACTAGTAGAATGCAGGCTCAAAAGTTGAAGTGTGTTGAGTTTGTGCTTGGAGTGTCAGTCTGGTAGGACCACAATCATATTGTCATTATTTTGATCCATATTTTTCTATTCATCAAAACAACATTTCGTCATCCTTTGGAAATCGAAAGAAACTCAGATTTTTATTTTAATAGGTGCAGTTTATAGTAGAACACCATTGACACTTCGTGCTAACCGGGGCCATGCTTGTCAGCGATCAACGTAAATGCCTTGAACAATGGACGCAGTTTGTTTTGTTTACCGCGCGTTTCTCCACGATCAGCTGGTGACCCAGATACGCGCAACCGGGCGAAGTGCCGTCTCTCTAGTATTACTGTAAACTCTCTGGTAAAATCTTTGCACCAAAGTAATTTTGTCACTGTAGAGCATAGATGTACACTATAGACACTATAGTACGCCCCTCTCTCGCCTTGCTGCGTGATGCCCACATTTGACAGCAGCGTCCGCCATGGTTTTTGTGGCAAGTTGTGTGAAGGAGTTCATGCTAAAGCAATGGGCTAGGCATGTTTTCTCTCTCTCTCACACGCGACAGGCGAGGCTTGGTTCTTGTTGATTTTTTTTTTTTTACATGGGCGCCGTGGCGTAGGCTACTATAATCTAAATTACTAAATTGCAAAAATACGGCGTTCTTTCTACAACTAGATCTACAAATAAATGTATTATTAAATAGATAGGGAGATATGGGCTTTATAAAAAAGAAGAAAAAAACAACAACCATTATTTCTTCATCAGCACTTTATCTACGAGGTGGTTTATTTCTTATTGACCGAATCAAAGCGTATAGGGCCTATAGAACTTTTAAAAAGAAGTATGAAAAGATGTGGGTGTCATGGGAACCTCCCTTAACCACCCTACCCTCTCTCTCTCATCTCGAATCCCAATACCAACACCCCTCCCCCCCCCCCCCCCCCCTCAGATATATGAGTGTGGCATTAAATTAAATCAGGATGAGCCATAGGGGGGAAAATCCAGAGTTTTTCTGCCTTTAGGTGTAGGAATGCAATGAAGCTCTTGATAAATAAAAAGCAAATTCAGTCAAACAAATGATGAATACATGTAGGCTTACTGGTATTTTTAAAATCGAGGAAACTGTATTTTTCATTCATATGTTCACTTTTTAAAAAAGTATACTAAATTATAGGTAGTGTTTTCTTATGTCGGTATTAAACTTTGGTTTATATTGATTTTAAGAACTAAAGTAGACCATATACAGCACTTAAACTAAAGCTCCTTCTATTGCTTTTTTAAGTAAATCTAATTTTGGACATTAGTAAAACAACTGTGACAACTCTGGACTCACTAAAGATAAAAAAGTTAACTTAAATAAAAGTTCTTTTGTAGCCTAGTCAATTGTTTTTCTACTCAGTGTAGTGATAACTGAAACAAAAACCTGTACTAAAGTGTTTTTGGACAACATTCAATAAAACAAAACAATAAAAAGTACACTGTTTCAGTTTGATATAAAGAAATTTCCTGCCCATTGTGAAAAAGATCTAGCTGCTAGTCAACCTTAACTTCACATGGCCCAGAACCTTACTGAGGGCTCTTTATGTTTTAAAAAAGAAACCCGGAGTGACTATTTGTGCCTATAATGCATATTATGCACTAAAAATAGATGATGTAATAAAAGAAAACAGACATCACTGAACTGCCTGACAGAACCAGTAAGACGTTAATCCAGAAAGGGACAAGAGGTTTCACATGCTTGCACCTTTAAGAGAATCGCTTTGAATCAAAACATAACGTTAGAATCAAATAAAACACGTAAGACTAAGAGCAGAGACACGCCCACTCACATGTAAACAAACTTTTTAGCCACATTAAAAATGGCCGCCAACAAACTCAAATGTGTCCGTGTCAGTGTCACGTGACCTCGTACGGACTCTAGTTTAAAAGGGGGTAACTCTATGCTGTAGAGAAATCTAGGCATCGTTCTTCCCGCACAAGAAGAAAGGTGCACGAAACTCCTCTTCACAGCACCAATTTGGTGCAAGCAAAAAAATTGATCCAAGTTTCCACTAGCCTATACTACACTAGAACCTACTATGTAACTCAATGAAGAATGGGTGTATCGAAACTGTTGTCTCCCTCTATTGTGTAGCAAGTCCTGTTAGGCTAAGGTAAATCTTCAAATTGAGTCTGGTTGTTGGTGCTGCACGAAGCAAATCTTTAAATCTTATCAGATTGTGAGCAAAGTGAGTTGTTAGTATTGTTTCACTATATTGCAGCTTTTATGCGGTTTCATCTAGAAATAGATGTAGATTACGGGATATCTTACAGATTCTAACTGACTTTCTCTAGAGAAATCTAGATGAATCACGTTGATGCTTCGCTTCTTGCGCCATTCAGCATTGGTCCTCATGCGCCGCGGGATTTTGAGCTCAAAAACAATGTTCGCTCTTTTTCCTGTAGGCTACATGGTATGTTAAGTATGCATGGCTTACGATGAGCTTGTTCAAAAAGAAATTGTACGGTATTGTTTCCATTGTCTGCTTTTTCTGATCGATCCGACACTGACAAGGTTTGGTCACCAAACACAAACACACACACACACACACACACACACACACACACACACACACACACACACACACACACACACACACACACACACACAAAGAGAGAGAGAGAGAGAGAGAGAGAGAGAGAGAGAGAGAGAGAGAGAGAGAGAGAGAGAGAGAGAGAGAGAGAGAGAGACTCGCAGAAAGCAATACAGTGGGTGTCGCATTCAACAAGGTCACATTCAACGAGAAGTCGGCTCCAACGAAACAATCCATAATCCCCGACTTTGTCCTCTCTCTCTATATATCTCTTTGTAAATGTACGTCGGCTCCAACGAGGTTGCAAACAGACCGAGATTGCTTTCAACGAGGTCGTGATAACCAAATAAAAGCAATTAGTGGCCCCAAAAGCGAAGATTTTTTCTACTTTCTCTCCGTCTCACGCGAAGCACAAGGCCCATCACCGATTCCTAACACATTGTATTGCAAGATCTAGTGTACATCGTTATGTGGGCCCCAAAGCCAAGAGGATGGGCGAGGGTTAGCCTACGGTAGGAGTAGGGACGGGAAGGGTGGGTGGGAACGCGATGCAGGCTGTGTGAAACTGGATGAACTCTGGGTGGGTAGGTCTAGATCGAGACCTTCGGTTTTTTTCAATTTTCTTTTCTTCCCCTGATCAGAAAATCCGAGGTCCCGCCTTTACTTTATGTACCGGTAGATCTAGGCCTAGAGATGTGAAAGGGTATGTTTCCACACGAGAAGTTGTGGGGGGAAAAAATTTTAAGCAGAAATAACGGTCAGAACACAGCTCAAACACGCGCACACTGATGCTGAATGAGATTTTCGTCATCAGGGGGAACAACTGTTTACTGGTATTGGTGCGTCGTGTAATTTTATAACTTGTCTCCTTTCTTTATTTTAGCCTTAGTCACATTCAACGAGGACAACAAGCCGGTCCCGGCAACCTCAGCGAATGCGACACCCACTGTAGAAAGAAAAGACCACACCAGAGCGCCCGCTAACCGCTCTTTACAATTTAATTGTGGCTAGTAAGCCTATTGCCCATTTGCTCACTTTCCAATTATGCACCACCTTGTCTTACAACAACCATTGTCTCTTTCATGGATTTTTCTTTGAACTTTAGATCAGTCTCAAATTTGGCGCCAAGAGTATACAGAGTTGTGCAACCAGGGCCTCTTACTAGAATGTTATTGCAGCTATTGAGAGGCTGACTTGTGTCCACACTTCTGTCTCCCATGACAGAGACCTCAGCACCAGTATATCAAGCTTGAACTTTGTTGGGATGGAGTTCAGCTTGATGATTGCACATTGTACACCACTCGTCTGGGCTGTCGACTTGGTTCACAGTGAAGGAACCTAAAAAGTCTGGGGCCTCAGCTACGGGGTAGGAGTTGACTGTGACTGTGACTTCCTGAACTTTGGGGTGACTACGGCAAACTGCTTTATAATTTATAGTGGCCTCTCTTGCCACAGGAACCACAGACTGCAGACTTGGCAGGGCAGGCGTCTCGTTTGTGGCTAGGGAGGCGACCACAGTACCCACAAGGTCTCTTGGAACCTGTATGTGAAGCGAGTGGGTTGTGCGGAGGCCTTGAAAAACGTAGGCCTAACGCGTCTCTCCTTACCATCTCATCTCTCTCCGCCACCTGTCCCACCTCACTCATCACTGGACTGGCCAATCACAACGCCGCACCGCTGACTGCCTGTTTGGAGCCCACCTACAGCCTCCCCTCCCCAACAACCCAACCCCCTTCCCCCAGCTAGAGCTCGCTCGATCTCTCTCGCTGTATCACAAAAAAAAAAAGACCACATTTCATTAATATGTAGGCCTACAGTACTGACTGAATCGATTCAGTCGTTGCCACCGCTTTTGATTGTCACCAATTAATTATATTTTAAAAATTATTTTGTTTTACCAACAAAAAACACCAAAACAACAACAGCCCCGAAAACAAGGGCAAGGCATTTGCAAAAATTATTGCCGCTGTTGACCTTTGAGTTTAGGGAGTGCTTATTTAGGCCACATATGGCCTAAATAAGGTAAGGGAGGGGGGTTTAGCTTATTAAGGCCACATATGGCCTAAATAAGGTAAGGGAGGGGGGTTTTAGCTTATTTAGGCCACACATGCTCAAACTACCCGTTTCAGGCAACTGAGTTCGTTCCACTTTCATAATGGTGCACCTTTCTCATTTAGTACAGTTTTGTCTCAGTGTACAACTTATAAACCATAATCATAATGAATATTGTAAGAACAAAGCACAATACGCAAAATTTTGCTCACTCAATCCCAATGGTTTGAATGAGCGCCAGATTTTTCCTTCATGGAGGGGCAAAAGCTAGGCTACCATTTTGGCACACTTTAGTCAAGTGAAAAGGTCAAATCCTCCGAATGGATTTCCAAGTCAAATTTGGGGTTAAAAAGTGTGTACACAACGTGGCTGCAGTGGCTGAGTCAAAGTTACACTATCTTTGCCTGAGTGGCACTGGCACTCTCTCGTACTGTCTCGTAGTAGTAGTAGTAGCAAAGATGGTGTAGAGAATCCTTTGGTAGTAGATTCTATCTAGTAGGCAGTTTAGTGAACGTGCACGCGGCAGGGCAAATGGGCCTCGATAAGCCCCGTAGACTTTTGTGATCGGCCACGAAGCCTCGTGTTTTGATGGGTCTAAACAACTCAGTGTTAATCGCACTGCCACATTTGAAAGGCCTACATCTTTTTAAAATTAAGGAAAAGAAAGATCATCAAAATGGTTGAATTCGCGTGAAAATCGATTCGGTAGAACTGGAACTATTCAAATTTGCGCAATTTTATAACTCGATGAAATAAAAACTACTGGCTGTGTTATTCTGTATAAATTATGAAACTTCAGGACGTATTATTATTTTCGAACATCTTTTGACGCCGGAGCTGTAGAGGTTGAAGTTTTCACAACAGTAATAGATCTAGTAATAGGGCTTTCCGTAAAAAATGCATAGATCTACAAAAACCGAACCTCCGAATCGACTGGTCAGCGACCCGGGCACCCCGCTCTCCCCTGCACACTGTGATAACGTGTTGCTTCGGTATCGCATTATTCAACTAAAATGTATTAATACGTGCGGTTATGGCAATTGGGATATATAAGTTCTCAACGTGAGTTATTCTTGGACTAAAGTCCACAGGGCTCGTATGTCTGCACAGGCCAGGGAGTGAAAGATAAGATAAGATAAGATAAGATACATCTTTATTTTCCAGATCCTGGCACATTGGTTTGGTGTTCCACCACGAGTACACACACACACACGTACACACACACGCACACACACACGCACACACACACACACACACACACACACACACACACACACACACACACAAACACACACACGTACACACGTGCACACACAGGCACACACAAGTAGGTTTACAATCACATGCATAATATAAATGAGCAGCAATATAAACAATAATAATCGTAAGCTAGATACACACTCAATGTTATTTTGATGCATGCTCTAAGGTCGTAAGTATACTTATACAAGATGGTTAAGATGGAAGCATTTTGATAGATGATGGTAAAAATGACCTTCTGTATCTTTCTTTGTTACAGATCAGAAGCATGGGTCTTTTACTTCTGATTGATGTTTTTATTTGAGGGAACAAGGGATGTTTGTTGTCTAAAAAGATGGAATTAATTTTCTTAGTGCAAGCTGTTATATACAATTCATCCAAGTAGGGGAATGAAGATGTTGAAATTTTACATGCTTTCCGTATTAGTCGATGGGCATTGTGTCCCTTAGAAATATATTGAGAAGAAAGACCTGGCCTCAGAGTGCATTGAGAAAATACTACAGCATAACACGGGTATGTCGAAGTCACAGAAGACTGGAAATCACGCATCCGTCGAACTGTAACTGCAGTCCCGTTTTTTTCTTCTTCTTTATCTTTGTAAGATATCCCTCGAACTACGGATCCCTCCAACTACAGAGGCCGGTCCCGACGATTTCGAGCTATCCGTGTTATACTGTATACAATAACCAGGTATGCCAAAGACACAGTTTTAATTAATACATGTGTATTGCACATTCAGAAAAGGACCTTCAGCTGCTTCTGGAAATAATGTTGAAGAGGGAAGTGAACATAAGGGGATATATATATGTGTATAAAATAGAAAGAATAACAGCATGCATGGTAAGTAATATATGTAGACTAAAATGTATCTTTTAAAAAAATCCAAACAAACCAGTAGGCCTAATTTAAATTAATGTAGAGATGTTTAGTGCACTTGGTACTCTTTTACTTTTACTATCTGTCAAACATGGGGTTGCAGCCAGTTACATAGTAACGACTTCAGCAATATTGTATTATTATAACGTTAAATTGAAACAGCTGCCATTCTCTTAAACATTGAATGATAGGTAAAAGTATGGTACCAAAATTCTCAGGAGACATATATATGCCTTTCATGATGAACAGATTAATTTGACATACAGCTACATGTACTTTGAAAATTTAGTATCTGGTACCTAGTATAATGCTAATATTTTGTTGCATTTGACGTGAAGTTCATTTTCGTTAAAATTTTGTTTGGTCCATACGTTGTTTTCTCTGAGAATGAATAGTTTTCTACTTTTGTATGTTACCTTGTAGTGGCATAGCCAAGATAACTGCTAAATTTCAGGTCTCTATCTCAATTCTAAAACCTCCATTGTGGAAACATATTGCTAAACTTTGGAGGCTATTTTCTCCATTTCGTGTTTCCTCAAATTGCACAATTAAAAGTTATGTATTTTCGTCAAATATTGTTATATTTACTTCATTCTTGTTTTAAATGGTAGGGAAAGGGTAGTAGTTTTTAAAAATTATATTAACTCAGTTTTGAAATGTCCTTCATATGGCTGATATTGACCGGCAGGGACACAATATGAGCTTATTGTGCAGCAAGTGTTATAAAACTATTACTAAAAACTAAACTAAAAGTAAAAGAATCCTCAAAATTATGCCCTTTAGTCTACAGCCAGTCCACAGTCAGTTAAATTTTGCAGCACAAATTTCACACCTGTATCTGGCCTTCTTTAGATAGATCATTTTTTACCCTTCAGTCATCGTGTGGACCACAAAGAGTATGTCCCAAAATACCAGGCGCGATTCGTCCATAGAGCACGGTCGTGCAGTGCTGCCTAAATTTGTTTAATGTTCTATTACGTAAAACACCAACAATAATATAATAAAACACGCCAGAAACAAACAATAGCCAAATATTATATCAAAATACGTTTCTCACTGGCACCATAACTGTCATTTCTGTGTCTATAGCGCCGTAAAACATCTACGACTATGCCTTGCCAAAGTTCATGCACTGTGTCTAAACATAGCAGGATATTCAACAGTGGAAACCTGACCTACAAATCGCTCTTTGGGATAACCCAAGCGATGACGACACTCGTAGCGAGTTTGGCGGTACATTAATATTAATAAGACGGCACATCTCAAAAGTGCTCCTGCCAAATAGTGCCGAAACATAGCCCACAGTAGGCAATCTAAAAATAAACGCCATAGACTGTGCACTATTCTATGCCAAACTTATGTCAGCCCCGGAGCAATCCATCGGAGTGCTCAAGTGAATTGCGATTGGTTCATTGTCTTGCCGCTACTTTAAGTGACTCTGTGACCGTAAACCTGAGAGAAGTGAACGTGACATACTTAAGTCATCGTCCTATGAGTTGTGCTTTTGAACGATTTTGTAGTGGAATGGTAAAAGGTATTACTTGAGTGTTCAGTTCTAAAGCAGGATGAATGAAATTGATTTAGTTCTAGAAGTCAAGGCCACAAGTAAAAACAATGAAAATAGAATCACAAGGTTCTCCCTCACCAACACAAAGATCCTATAATTATACACCATCTCATTTACTATGCCCTCGACTATCTTAAACGTAAGATAGCTTAATTGTGCACGCCCACTTTTTAGACCCACGAGCCGCCCCTGCCAAATACTTGATAGATTTTTTTTTCTCACGTGTGTTCTTTTGCGTCTCCATAGATGGTCTCTTTATGTAAACCTGGCACCACAAATGTCACACTGTGAAAAGCCTTTCTCCTGTGTGTGTTCTTTTGTGACTCTGTAGATGTTCGCTCCGTGTAAAAGTGACATCACAAACTTCACACTTGTAAGGTCTTTCTCCCGTGTGAGTTTTTTTGTGACGCTGTAGATTGCCGCTTTGCGTAAACGTGGCACCACAAACTTCACACTTGTAAGGTTTTTCTTTTGTGTGTATTCTTTTGTGACGCTGTAGACTTTTGTTACATGTAAATGTGGCACCACAAACTTCACACTTGTAAGGTTTTTCTCTTGTGTGTATTCTTTTGTGACGCTGTAGACTGTTACCATCTGTAAAAGTGGCACCACAAACTTCACACTTAAAAAGTGTTTCTCTTGTGTGTGTTCTTTTGTGCCTGTGTAGATCCTCGCTCCGCGTAAAAGTGACCCAACAAACTTCACACTTGAAAGGTTTTTCTCCCGTGTGAGTTCTTTTGTGCCTGAGTAGATGTGCGCTCTGTGTAAATGTGGCACCACAAACTTCACACTTGTAAGGTTTTTCTCCCGAGTGTATTCTTTTGTGACTTTGTAGATCATCGCTCCGTGTAAAAGAGACACAACAAACTTCACACTTGAAAGGTTTCTCTCCCGTGTGTGTTCTTTTGTGACGCTGTAGACTTTTGTTACATGTAAATGTGGCACCACAAACTTCACACTTGTTAGGTTTTTCTCCTAAATGTGTTCTTTTGTGACAACGTAGACTGTTACTGAGTGTAAACGTGGCACTACAAAATTCCCATGTGTAAGGTTTTTCTCCTGTGTGTATTCTTTTGTGACTCTGTAGATGTCCGCTTTGTGTAAAAGCTGCACCACAAACTTCACACTTGTAAGGTTTTTCTCCAGTGTGAGTTCTTTTGTGACGCTGTAGATTGCCACCCTGCTTAAACGTGGCACAACAAACTTCACACTTGTAAGGTTTTTCTATTGTGTGTATTCTTTTGTGATTCTGTAGATTGCTACTGCATGTAAATGTGGCACCACAAACTTCACACTTGTAAGGATTTTCTCCGGAGTGTATTCTTGTGTGACGCTGTAGACTTTTGTTATATGTAAACGTGGCACCACAAACTTCACACTTGTAAGGTTTTTCTCCCGTGTGTATTCTTTTGTGATTCCGTAGACTGCTACTGAATGTAAATGTGGCACCACAAACTTCACACTTGTAAGGTTTTTCTCCTGTGTGTATTCTTTTGTGATTCCGTAGACTGCTACTGAGTGTAAATGTGGCACCACAAACTTCACACTTGTAAGGTTTTTCCCCGGTGTGTATTCTTTTGTGATCCTGTAGATGTCCACTCTGTGTAAATGTGGCACCACAAACTTCACACTTGTAAGGATTTTCACCGGAGTGTGTTCTTTTGTGACGCTGTAGACTTTTGTTACATGTAAATGTGGCACCACAAACTTCACACTTGTAAGGTTTTTCTCCTGAATGTGTTCTTTTGTGACACCATAGACTGTTACCATCTGTTAATGTGGCACCACAAACTTCGCGCCTAGGTTTTTCTCCAGTGTGAATTCTTTTGTGACTTTGTAGATGTCCGCTCTGCGTAAAAGTGACACCACAAACTTTACACTGGTAAGGTCTTTCTCCTGTGTGTGTTCTTTTGTGACGCTGTAGACTGCTACTGAATGTAAATGTGGCACCACAAACTTCACACTTGTAAGGTTTTTCTCCTGTGTGTATTCTTTTGTGATTCCGTAGACTGCTACTGAATGTAAATGTGGCACCACAAACTTCACACTTGTAAGGTTTTTCCCCGGTGTGTATTCTTTTGTGATCCTGTAAATGTCCGCTCTGTGTAAACGTGGCACCACAAACTTCACACTTGTAAGGTCTTTCTCTTGTGTGTGTTCCTTTGTGATCCTGTAGACGTCTGCTCTTGGTAAATGCAGCACCACAAACTTCAGACTGGTGAGGCCTATCTCTTGTGTGGGTTTTTTTGTGCGTCTGTAAGTTACCTACTTCTGAAAACATTTCACCACAGACTTTACACTCGTGAGGACTTTCCCGACCATGGTAGAGATTTCTGTTGTCCATCTGCTTGTCACCTGCTATGTTCTGATGGAGGTCACAGACTCTCTCCACAGCACCGATGTCAACAGAAGAGGTTTCTTTCCGGACACTGCCAACATTCTCTTCATAGACCCTTTGTCCTGTCTGAAATCTGCAGCTTGAACTTTGACCTTGTCTTCTCAGCATATCACTTGTCTGTTGTACCAGGTGACAGGAAGTCAGTGGCCTATGAGGGTACGTTGAGACATCTGGAAAAGACACATAATGGACAATGTATCTAACCCTGACAGTAAGATGAAACATCTGGAAGAAGACAAAAAAAGGATAATTATCTAACCCTGACGGTAAGATGAAACATCTGGAAGAAGACAAATAGCGGACAATTATCTCTGATGGTAAAATGAAACGTCTGGAAGAAGACAATTATAATAGACTTTATAAACAAGTTATCTAACCAAGTTTATTCTACACACAGGTATAGTAAGGTATTCTATTTTGATGAATCTAATCACGGAAAACGAATGATCAAGTTGAGATGTGGCTTCTATGCTACACACTTTTAAAAAAAACCTAAAATTTACTCTGACTGTCTACAACAAATTCATCCCACTTGTGCTTTTAGTCCCTTTTCTCAAACACCATGTGGTGTCGGTGGCCCAGTGGTTAGGCTACCGGACTCGTAATCGTGAGGTTGCGTGTTCGGGGGTTCGAGCTGCGGGCCCGACGTTGTGTCCTTGGGAAAGGCGCTGTTTTATTTACACAAATTTGCATCACTTCACCCTTGTGAGAATGGGTACCCAGCCTTAGACAATGAAAGATCGTGTCAGTATGTTAGTGTCTTAGCGCCTATAAATGGCTGCTTGCACTGTATGCTTCCCAGGAAGTTAAAGTTGTTTCAGAAGACTCTCTGAGGTCTGCTGGGGTAATAGTATAAATTGTGAAGCGCACAGAGCTAGCTGTTGAGCGGGGATTTGCGGTATTTTATACAAATGCTATCTATTATTATTATTATTATTATTATTATTATTATTATTATTATTATTATTATTATTATTATGTCATTTATTTTACATTTCAAGAGAAGGAACACACAACAACCACAGGAACACTGGGTTATTTTCTGTAATCGTAAACGTTGGAGACCTGTGATTTCTTTCCACCGACCCACAAAAAGGAATGACAAAAAAGTGGTCAGCACGTCTGCGTTGTACAGGCATAAAGTCAAAGAAAAGACAGTTTGCCTTGTCATGTCACCGTGTGATGGAATGAGGAAGTGGACAGTGAGTCTAATGACACTGACAATCATTTTCTGTAAAAAAAAAACAACAACCGAACTTTCTTTTACTTTCAAAGGAAATGGTTCTGTAAATGTATGGTAGCACAAAAGTATACACCTATATACAGTAATATACGGATAGCTAGAACAAGGGCGTGGCGTCACTTCCAGAGAAGGTGGCGCCAAGAACTAATTTATGCCCAACGAATAGTACTGCCCTCTTATTACAGGCCTATAAACTGTAGACCTACAATATACGCCTCTTCCTTCAGTATTAATACTGATACAGGGACACCTACTTCCATGCCAGAAGAATAGATAAGCACCGGTACAAGATATATATATATATATATATATCTGATGATAAAGAACCAAGTTCGGCGCTCAAGATGCGCACAATCACATCACATTATAATCACACACAAAACAATAACTTCCCACAGATCAACAGAAAAGCACACATTCACAGTCAAGAACACACATGCACTATTGCCCTCGGGGCATCTTGACATTCACTTGCTTGTCTGGTTTCTAGAAAAAAGACAGTCAAACCTATTTTTAGACAGTTCGCAACCATGCCATGTCCAGGCCAATGATTATATCTCTCTGGTCCAGGCTAACTACCATTCCATCCCCTCCCTACCACACAAGCGCCAAATCCATCTTGGCCCTTTGGCCCAACAGTACAATCTCTTAGTGTGATGGGAGTACCTGTTGTAGCATTTTTGGCTGAGTTATGTTCTTGGTGATATCTCTTGTGTCTTCCGTCAAACGTCTGGATGGGGTACGAAAGAAACTTTTATTCTATTCTTGGAAAGAAAACCTTGTTTTCAACTGATTGATTCAAATAGTTTATAGATCATTTGGAATTATTTTGACCAGATTTCACACCTAAACAATGAACACTCAGATGGGTTCAGGCAGAGACACTGGTTCAGATCTCGGCTCGGCGCCGCGCTTTTCCCTTTCGTCAACCCGCAACCACATCCCGAATCGTCAGCCACATCCCAACATTTGACATAGGTGAACCTTCAATCTATTTATAGGTAGTTACCGGAACATGTATTCGGCGAAGTGATGTGCCGTGATAGTCGTGATATATTGAGTATTGTTTTGGTCTCTCTTTACTCATCACCACGCGAATTTGTTGATGTTTTCCCCTGGACTCTGCCTTTACTAAAATCTCGAATCTAGATCTAGATCTAGAGTTGTAATCTAGTTGCAGGTTGCAGATTTCTGTTATCCAGTACATTCAAGAGATTAAATAAATTGGACTAGACTCTAGACTCTAGTAGTAGACTCTTTTATTTCTACTTCTAAACCTTCGAGATTACACAGGCCAAGCCTACGCTTGTAAGGATTCGTTTTGTTAAAAGTGTTGTTTAACATAAAGTCTAAG
>NW_004797552.1:704256-708656 GCF_000002075.1 Aplysia californica
CAAGGTTGTGGGCCTACTACACGGGTGTGTCAGCCCACAAGGAATCTAGGTCAGTAGCGCGCAGGTGGCCTGATTATATGACCGTCTAGATGTAGGCCTATTTTCACTACACTCAATTCTAAGGATTAAATTTGTGCTTATATTATGTGTCTTAGTGTTCAGCCCAGATTCTAGTTTCTTTCATCTTGAATGTTATTGTTACTAGAATCTACTGTCACTGTGAAAAAGTTTTCAGCTGACGTCTCAGTTTCCGCGCAATGAACCGTGTGAGCAACATTTGAACATGGGGAAGAAAGTGTAGGGAATGGGGTAATAGAAGTGGTTACGCCAGCCAAAAGGAAGATGCAAAATAACAATAATATAGATTTCCAAAAGCACAGTGGATCAAAAGTGTTCCAAATAAATTAATCATAGCAGATGTCACGGATTATAATATGGGGGTTTGCTTTCTGCACTTCAAACCTGATGTACCTTTGGCACGGGCTGGAAGATTTATAGTGCCCTCAGAGTCTCCAACAAAATTTCCAGAAGTACCACCATCATGTTGTGGCACACCAGCTCCAAAAAAGAGAGCAACTACAACAAGTTCAGCTTCTTCTAGAGCTGCTGATATTGATGATATATTTAAAGAAAGAGATGTCTTCAAGTTCGATTCATTTTATCAAACAATGGATATGACGCTGACAGCTATTGGCAATGTTGCAAAGAGTAAATATTATTATAATACATAATTTGTCTTGCTCAGCAGAACTCAAGATAGCCCTGTTTTTGCATTTTCCATGTATTTTACTTTTTGTCCACCATACCCATGACCACGTGAAAGAGGTTTCATTTGAAGCTTCACAAACTGAAGCACATCGGGCATCCTGGCTTCACTAGAGATGTTGTCACATGCTAGAGTCAGTTAGCCTAGATGAAATTTTGCACTTCGTGTGTAACCTTCCAGAGAGACATTGTTGGCCTACTCTACTACTACTACTTGTTGAGTAGGTTGGGTTTTTTTAATGGGGTAAAACCACTGAAAAACTGTGCAGAAACTGATTAGTGGCGGTTTTGTGGGACTTTCCAGCGATATTCCATCTTGATTGTTATCGTAAGCTGATGCGGCTGGCAGATATCTCCATGAAAAGATTTGCGGAGCAAATGACGGACAGGCAAAGAAAAAAAATAGCAAAGTAATTTTTTTTCAGAGGTAAGGGATTGTGTTCAGTAACATGAATGAGAACGATGTTGCAAGTGAAGAACAAAAGTTACCCCACTAGTGTGCCACGGTCTTTTTTTTTTGTGGTAAAATGCAAACGTTATTCATTTTCATGTTGACGAATTGAGTTGAGACTCTGTCACTGGCGAGATCTTCTTTTGTTATAAGAGCCGATAAACTCTCACAAAAAATCTGCAACAACAAAAATGCATAGCATTTTTAGTAAGGTTCGTTGTAGGCCAGTCGAGTGAATACAGTGCGATAATGCTCCATCACCCGCCCCAACGCACTAGTCTATCGCCGCTTTTCGCATTGACCGTCCGGGAACGTGGTAGGCCTCCAATACCGAGGCCAGTCGTGCGGGCTGGATGGCCTGAGACTGAGGAAACCTCGGGGGAGACCCTTGCGACCGGCAGCGGGAGGCTTACCCGCCCTCTTCCCACTAGCCTAATTATAGACGCCTTAACTAAAGGCTGGCGAACTTAGGGATCAACACTGAATAAGAGATTTGTTTGAAGAAAATATAGTGATATTTAGTTAAATTTTGGAAAATCGTATTCCCTTTTTTGAAAATCCCTTCTCCATTTCAAAGGGTGGCGCCATTTGCGCTTGGAGAGCCAGGCCACTGGCTAGAACTCGTTGGGACGGGCCTCGGTAGTTCGAGGGATGTAGGCTATGGGCTACTGGGAGTGAACCCCCCCCCCACCCACCCCCTCCAGGGGATTTTTCGCCACCATGATTTTCTGAGAGGGTAGGACTTAGGGACCTCCCAAAAAAAAGTTTGCATCAAAATGTCTGCCCTTAATTGTCGAGAAATTAAGAAAATACTAGATTTTTATGTTGGGGGTCTCTGTGGAGCCAAAAATGTGTACTTTCATAGGATGTAAAACTCAAATACTATAAGATGATATAAGTGCTGTAAAAATATTTGTTTAGCTAATAAATTACAAGGTGCAAAGAGGAGAAAAGAACATTCAAAGGCCGATTTCTCAAAATCTAGAGAAAGGATTAATTCCATCGCTTCAAATCTTCCATAACCCGGGGCAATAGTTTTCCGATAGGCACACACTTTGAGGCACAAAAAGAAAAGGATTTTATGCAAAATAACTAGCCCATGAGTTAAGGAGTTTTAACCCTTGCTATTGCGATATATTGGAAAAAATGCAAAACTGCCGCACGTCATTTAAAAAAAAAAAAGCAAAAAGGCGTCATGTGTACTTTTGTCTCAGATATAGTCTAGACCAATCATAATGATGCTAGTCATATGAGCATGATAAAGGTGTCTTGAAAAACATTTTGTTAGTTAAAAATAATTTTTAAAAAGACAGAGGTAAAAAAATTGAAGTCTAGTTTCTCTAGGAATGTACAATGATAATAATAATGATAATGCTATAGCTGTCCCGACAGAATTAAGCAAATTTAGATGGCCAAATTATGCAAGACAAATGCAAAATTATGAAAAAATTATGCAAGTTACCATAAGCCATTCACAACATGTTGTGTACTTTTTCAACAAGAATTTTAATGTTATAGATCTATGAATTGAAAACAGAACATATCAGTATCAGTAGTTTTTTGTGTATTTGGGAAGATATGTGTATCAGTCTGAAAAAAACCCCCCAAAAAATATTTATAATCTCTGTAACTTTCAGCGGTATAGAGGGAAAAAAATGTTTTTAAAAAAAAGAAGAAAAAAAGACATCTGGACCACATCACTAAAACCGGGGACACCTGTCAAACATGAAACATCAGCAGACATGAGAAAGACTTTTGATGGATTGAAAATTGAACATGCTCAAGGAACAAAAATCCCTAACAAGGGAAATAACCAACTCATCATTTAAATGAGATTTATTACTGTGCTTACTTCCCTTTAATCACATGGTGAGGCGTTAAATTGTTTCGTAAAAAAAATTTATATGAGTAAGTCTTAAAAGTTGGTTGTTTAAATAGAGCATATTTTCATCTCATCGTCAAAGCAGGGAATATGCTACAATGATGTGCGTGCAAATTTGAGGGTATCATCAAGTACTTTGAATGGAGACATATCCTGAGAAAGCATTTCTTGTTCCAATGGCGAAATTTAGTGAAATTACCAAATGTATGTGGAAAATACCAAAAATTTGAGCGGTGAAAACATGACATTATATAGATGGTAATTTTAATGAAGTGAAACTTTATGCAGAAAAGGAAAATGCTAAACATCTCATGTTGTTTCTGTGGTAAAAGGTTGAGTGTTTAAGAAAAGCACGCATTTTGGCGATAAACTATTGGGCAGAAAGCCCCAGACTGGGCGACAACTCTGGTGAATGGACATGATGGTTCTTGTCATTTTCCTGTTCTATTTTAAGCCTATTTAATGATGAAAAAAGAAAAGACTTTTAAAGATATGAATAAAATGAGTATTACTTCAGGTCAAAAGGGGTTATTAAACACACTTGTTGAGTTGTTTTGACTCATAATGGGGATGTTATATAAGCAAAAAAAACTTCCTCATCACAATTTCTGTCATTTCATCATGTCCGTTCATGAGCCTGTATTTTGTTTCTCGGCTTTGCTACCACACGTTTTAATGAATCAACTAGTTCCATATCAATGTCCCTGAGTGAGACATAGCGCACATTGTTTTTTGTCATCACTTTCCTTTGCATCATGTCCGTTTCAGATCTATTAAATTGTCACGTCCGGTGGCTAAACAAGCCCTGGTCTCGTTAAATCTGACAAAACATGGCTTAGTTTCTGTGTAAGAACCAGTTGCATATAATAGTGCTGGATGATTCATACATAAATCTTAAATTTAAAGATATGCTACATATGGACATGACCAATGACAGAAAAAATTCATGTCATCATCATGTACATTACATTCTCATCAGCTTTTTGTTGTTGAATATTGCTAAATTCATTACTGCTTAGAAGATAAAAATAACGGAAGCACATCTGAACAAATTTTGTTTTTTGTTTTTGTTTTTGTAAAGTGTTTAACGGCGCTCGCAACTGCATAATGTCATATGAGCGCGCGGGACACACCTAATATTTTCAGTTGGTAGGAAATTTTGAATTTTGCCCAGGTGGCGGCCGAAGCCTACTCTTATCGATTTTAGACCACCAAGGGATCTTAAACGTGCGCAACTTGCACACGTGCCCTCCGAGATTTTTTCGCCCTTGTCCGAGAAGGCTAGGTGTAGATCTTTCCTAC